>NW_019416537.1:174140-292858 GCF_000390285.2 Anoplophora glabripennis | reverse complement strand
ATTATTATTATTATTATTATTATTATTATTACTGGTGTTATTACTATTATTATTCATTATCATTCATCATTGCTCAAATCGAACAACCGATTGCAGTTACGACCTAACATAACATTGCGAACAAGACGCAGAAAACCACTTCCAGCCCCGAAAGCATTTTCTTTTCTGTAAATGAAAAATAAAATTGTATTTTTACTCGATATTTTATTTCTCTTCTCTCGAACCGCATCACTTTGGCCCTGTTTGGGAGCGAGTAAACATAAACTCAATTACCAAGTTGCAAGACGGCCCTGTATTGATTCTGGGTAGTGGTAAAAGTTTTAATAAGATTTCGGAAAATTTAATCTATTAAAGATACCATAAAGATAAGAAGCTGGAAAAGTACCACGGGAACAATAAACAAGAAATTCTTATCTGGAGAAGAGTTAGAAGGTTTGGTTAGTGGGTTGTTTGCGGACGTAAACGCCGATCTAACTTCGGGGCCCAAGAATGTCTCGTGTAGTTTGAAATTTACTCAAATTCGACAATGTGGTAGAAGAAAAACAAGAAGTAGAATCAGAAACATTTCTCATTCAAAATCTAGTCAGATTCAAGAAGTTGTGCGGTGGAAGGGGCGGTATATTATTATTATATATATTGTAATGTAACAAAAGCCAGGGCGCGTGATAGTTTATTTGTTAGTTCTCGGAAGGGATGAACCAACTTAGACAGTAAAATATTTCAGTCAACATTAATTATTGAGAAGTTAAGGGTTTTCAAGTGGGTTTAGCGTCGCCATAAAGACATCGAGAGACTAGTGCCTTTTGTCATCGGGAGTAATCAATTTGCAAAGCCGTCCTTCGGAGAAGGCCTCGTGAAATTTAGCAATGATTTTGAACAAGTAGACTCAGATCGTCGAGGCTGTGTGTTAGGCATCTGGTATCGACTAACTGAGTCGGTTCAACCCATGCTGAAGGAAAAAATCGATAGTTCTAAAACGCGCGAAATACATTTGAAACGACGTAGGAATTCCAAGATTTAAATACATTGTTAGAATGTGAGGAAAATAATAATAGATCAAATAGCTGGTTTTTAGGCGGATTTTCCAAGCTGTAAGAATAGATTAAATGAGATTGACTAATCTGCCCCGTGTTGCTGTACGTAGTCACAAGAGGAAGGTGTAGGGTTACTTGTAAGTTCAGTTTAGTCTCAAAATTATCCATATAATTGTAAATTCAGTCAATTAGGTATTAACATGGTATAGTTAACTAAACTAAACAAAACTATTTTGACATATGTATATTTGTTCTAACAATTCTGGGAAATTATATAGTATATAATGGTAATGGTAAGTAAGCCTTTTACATGTTTGTAATTTTTTTGCAACCAAGGAGAAAGTGGATGCTCTTGAAGCGGTAAAACCTGAAAATATTGTATATGAAGGCAGTGGGTTGAGCCTCATTGAAAAACATTCCTCATAACGATGCGATGCCTCTATAACGTTTTGCTGACATTCACCGTAGATTAAGAACATATCAACCAAACTCATTATTGTCATATATAAATGCAATTTTGTAATAACTATCACCAATTTAATCTTACCATTTATGTATCACTGTTCATTGTTGGGCGGGTACAAACAAACAAACGACATATCCCCGTTTCGTTCTCGAATTTCCTGATACACATTGTTTATTACACAATGCTCTTTGTTTTTGAGATTTTGTCGTATCAGAACATTTCGAAAACCACTTTTTGGAATAACTTAAACGCTTATGACATGAACTGACACGCTTCAGCTGGAAACTGAAACAAGTCGGGGTCTCTAGAAGTCAAACCTTGTAATCTCAGCCATCTCTCTACTCGTACACGATAAACGAAGATAGAAGTAGGCGCTTGTAACAAACAAGTGCGCGCGCACAGACCGAACATTATCGGAACAGTATTCGAAATGAACCGCACATTACAGTTTTCATGTAGAGAATACAGAAAATCTTATAAGAATGTAATTTGGTTGATAATAATAAATCTTATGTGAATGCTTTTAGTGGGTAGACGAGGAGATCATCCCTGCACCGTGCAGACGTTAAATGTAAATTTCAGCGAGCAACGGCGCTGGCTGCATAATAATTTAATAGTAAAATAGGCTCCTGACGCCCCCGTTATAAATTACCAGTAATCTGCTCCAGAGCACACACTACATTGTTCGCAGCACAATAAAACATTAGTGTTTGTTAAATCAGTATTTAAATTTCGCCATTATCAGCCTTTGTGTAAATTATCCGACGTCATTGAACCAGCGCGTCGCCTGGAACGTCTATGTAAAACACTTAACACAATGGGCTTCCGTTCCGCTACTGCCGTAATCGGATCTCACAAAGGTCGGAAAATGCGTCTGTGAGGGAAGTAAACATGGAAAATGATTAACTACAAACGAACTAGGGTATTTGTCTATATATAGTGAAAACCGTACTTTTCCGGCAATTTTTTTTATAGTACCTCTATCTATTCCGTTTTTATGGCCACTAATTAAATTAAAGGAAATTATACAGGGTTAGTCAACCCCAAAAATCTCAGAAGGAAAGCATTTTTGGGATAAATAAATGATGAGAACAAAAGTCGCAACATTTTTCACGGCGCTTCCGATGGTAATGTTGACCTTGGGTTCAAGGTCATATCAAGATCAAATCGGTTTTTTAAATGGCGACCATTATTTTCAACCCCGGCAATGAAAAGAGCAGAAAATTCTGCTTCTGTATCCGAATATGACAATCGCTGCTTCAAGGTCAGTTGAAGGTCAAATGATGATTTTTACTGTATTTTTTTTTATTTTTAAGTATAGAATCAGAAGGAGTGACAGTCTTTGAGTAGATACCTGATGGTACTCCTTAGTGACCTTGATCTTCGATTATGCCATCATCTCCGTCTTGCCTTCAGTGGCCGGATTATATGCCACTCTCGCCTTCAATAATATAATCTTTCAGTTTTAAGGTTAGGATTTCATAGACTAACTTGAGCATCTACGATCACTAAACTATTGTGAGTAATTGATCTCCACCTGACCTTGACATTGACCCTAAGGTCACGTTTAAGATCATAATAACATCTAGAATTCTACGCTCCCTATTTCTGGCGTTGAAATAAGGCGTTGCTACTTCAAAAACCGATATGACCTTGACATGTTCTTTCGACCTTGACCTTAAGATCGAGGCCACTAAGGAGTACCATCAGGTACTCAAAGACTGTCACTCCCTCTGATTCCGTAGTTAAAAATAAAAAATTACAATAAAAATCAACGTTTGACCTTGTACCGACCTTGATCATTTACCTTGAGGTCACTATCATATTCGGATACAGAATTTTCTGCTCTTTACATTTCCGGGGTCGAAAAGGAGGTTTGGCTCTTAAAAAAACCGACTTGATCTTGATATGACCTTGAACCTTGACCTTGCAGATTAAACTAATGAAAATATAGCAACAATTGTTATATTTGTTTTAAAAAGGGTGCTTCTGAAATAAGTGCTTTCCTGGAAAAGTGTAATAGAGGCACGAAAATAAGTCAACCAGTTGTACCTTTGATATCAATGATGCCGCGCGCCGCAGTGCGAAAGCGCTGATAGTAGTTATGAGCGCCATATTGAATACGCCAATTCGAAATAAGTAAAAAATCTATAGTTACTTTAAAGACAAGTCAAATACATATTGAAATACAATTTCAATGTGTGTTTGTGTTGATTTTAATTTTTATTTTTTATTAAGCTGTAAATTGTTCCATACAAACATCTACTATCTTTTATGTCTTACCTTGTACTTTCTTATCCCTGGCCAGCTGTTGGTAGACACTTGTTACATATCAGATAATGTCAGAAAACACCAGGAGTCGCTTCTATATTTACACACAAACTAGTACAATGCAATACACTTTAGAATGAATAGAAAGTTTGAAATTTAATAAAGTGTTTGTTCAAAAATTTGCTATATGACTTTATACTTGAAAAGTTTATAAACTAAATATTAAAACTAAACTATAAACTAAAATTAGGAATACCTTTTCATATGTAATATGTTTTCCACAACAAAGAATATTGAAAATAGTGAAATATTTAAGTTACAAGTGATTTGATATGCTTATTTCTGTATAGGTAAGTCCTGTGGTTTGTTATTTATACTTTGCAAAGATTTTATGCGAAAGAAAGCATGATTTATTGGTGATAGCTAGCAATATTATAGTGCACTGTGTTTTAGGTACCTGGCACGTTGTAAAATTTGAAGTTTTCTTTACTGGAAACTATGTAGAGGCCTTGCAGACTATTTATGGGGCCACTAGAAACTGCTTTGGAACTGCTTTATACTGCTGGTAGCGGAAAATTATTATGGGATGACAAAATAACTTTCTCTGGACTCTGGCAAACTATGGACTTAACTGGTGAGTGTTTAATTTTCTTTCTTGGATTGTTTTTCTTGCTTTATTTTTCGGGAGCTGCCTCTCCACGCTGTACATCTTGCAAAACCCAAGCCGTAACCAATGAATTTTTTTTTGTTTTTTCATCCTTCCTAATTATTCTGTCCCTAGCTTTGCTTAAGGTCCATCCACAGAATTTTTCAATCTTTGGATGTCCTTTTAAATCACTTTTTCACAACACTACTTATAACTAACACATTTTTAACAAATGTCCTTTTATTTTTATATACAATTCTATAAATTAATTAATAAAATATTCTTTATTTTATATTTTTTTATGTCATCTCCGGGTATTCTTACAAAGCCACCTTTAGCTTTGACATTTGTGAAATTTATTATAAAATTTGACAATTGATGAAAATTTTCATGTTATGGTTTATGTTGGATTGACATATCTTCTTTAAGTTTAATCGTCTTCCAACGATATGTATACGAGGTTAATCTATAGACTTTAAACTTTCATTCGATATGTCACTCTAGGTTTAGATTCGTTTTTCTCTATGTACTGAGTACTAACAAGTGGCGATGTCATGCATTTTATGAAAATTTATTCTGTACTTGAGAATAAAATTAAAAGATTATTATTTTTATACTATATTAACAATTTTATAGCAAATTTGGTGTTGCTATAATAATAATTAAAATTTTTATACGACTTCGGTCTTCGGAAGTTCGGTCTAGCAATATTTTCATATGAGTTTCTATATGAACATTTCAAATTCGTTACAATATATTTTAACGTTAGATCCGATTAAATTGATCTGAATATAAGATTTTTACAAATGTTCTTTTCTGCTGACTTCTAGTCGCCATATTGGGTCGTCATTTTGAATTTTTCGAAGGAACCATACGTCTGACGAATCTTTTAAGCCCTTATTCGTTAACATCTGCCAACGAGAATTTTGGGCACAGCTTTGTTCCGTTTGACGCGGAACGTCCCATGTCTAAGATATTCGGAATAATGACACAGCTACAAAAAATTGGATGATCCGTGGACCAAACCAGTGCATCCTAGATTATTTTGACTATCTAAATCTAAAATCAGAATTTCCGGGTCTATTCAAGAAATCTCTTTAGAAAGCTGGTTTTCGATACTTCAAAGTATCCTGAGCGAGCGATCGGTGATTAGAAAAACATTGGAATTCATGATCTCTTTGGCCTGTTCCACGACTCAACTCCCTTTTTTATTGCGTTGTATAAACAATAGAATAATATTTAAGATAAATCCTATGTGCTATCACTGGTATCTTTTACACCCTGCAGATTAGTCCAAGTAACTCAACAGAAGGAAACACTCCTTATAAGAGATAGAAGTGAATGATACGTCAATTAAATACCGTTCCGCACAAATGTAGCCCGCCCTTGGTAAACCTCTTTGACAACTACCCCTCTATTAAATGTAACTTTCCGCTTATAATCTGGCCGAAAGTGAGGGTTGGGGCGTAAATTATACCGCTTATGTAGACGGGGTCGGAGAAAATTCCAGGGTAGTACGTCAGTTGCAAATTATCCCTCGCTCGGAGTCCGCAACTTGGTAAATCTGCAGTTGACCCCTGACTTAAGAAGAAGGTCTTGCCGGTTGCGAACTCAAACAAAACCCGCCCCCACAACTCACCGAAGTCACTACGGCGGCGGCCGCCGCTTTTGTCTTTGAGGGGAACACTCGCAAATTGTCGGGAAATGGCGCGGACGTCGCCACAAATTAGGAGCCGTATGGGCCCTTTGAGAAAATCCGAGGCCCGGTTTTTTGTTCCCTATTTATGTTACGTCTAACTTGGGTACTCCCGGAATAGAAAATTGCTCAAAGACAAAATCGTTTCACGATCAAATTTTGTCACGAAGTAAAAAATTACTTCTTATGAAACGTGCATGCTAAATTAGTTATTTATGATGCAAGCGTTAAAAGTGTCATTTTATTGTGAGTGGGAAATATTGAGGAACGATCGTAGCGAGTGGAGCATCCCCACGAACAAAATAAACTCACTTTTAACAAATGTATCATACAATATTTTTTGTGTAACCTGAGGGGTTATTTCTTTAATTATTATCTATCTACCGTTATGACCAGTATCATAACGAGTCTGGATTTTAAAAGATTTTATTTATAATTATTATTATACTTTAATTAATACGTGGGAATTTAGAAATGTTGTATGTTCAGAGAATGAATTTCAGGAACTTACCCTCTATTGCTTACCTAGAATGTAATCCAGTGGCTGGCTATACAGGGTGACACTGAAGTTGAGAGAAACAAAAGGAAACACCAAAACTTCCAGGAAAGGTTTTAATAACAATAAACAAAACAAACAAACAAAATAACAACATAACGGCTCAAACAACATTATTAATTTATCTATTTACACGCGGCACCGTACCGAGATTCAGGGAATGCGAGATTCATAACAAAATTTGGAAAAAACTTTATCCATTATTAAATTTAATTAATTAGCCCGAGACTCTAAAACTAAGTCGACTGCTCAATGTGGAACCTAAGGAAGAACTGACTTTTTTTCGTAGATTTCTCCTGAATTCGACACTTCGCTTCGACACGCCTATATCTTGGGTCCAGAAGTCTCTGTTCTTATCGTACTGGCGGGAACACTGAATGTCGGGACGCTTTGGCATAACTATGCAATGTTAATAATTACCTAATTGACTGGACTTACATTTATATAAATAATTTTGAGACTAAACTTACAAACAACCCTATACCTTCCTCTTGTAACTCCGCATGCATACGGGACGGATTAGTCCATCTCATTTAATCTATTCTTATAGCTTGGAAAATCCGCCTAAAAGCAAGCTATTATTATTTTCCTGACAACATTCTAACAACTTATTCTTGGAATTCCTACGTTCTTTGGAATGCATTTTGCGCGTTATTTGAAATAGCGATTTTTCTATTTATACTATGTAAATGCTCAATACATGGCCCCAACAGTTTAAGTGAACTTGTTAAAATATATTGCGAAATTAAATAATAATAATAATAATAATAATAATAATAATAATAACGCATTTATTGCCCAACAGAAAATGGATTTACAGGTCAAAATAAGTAGATAATCATAATATAAGCATGCTACTGTACAATAAATAAATAAATAAATAAAACAAATACAAAAACAAAATAAAAAATAAATAAACAGCAAAGAGGAAAAAACAAAACCTTCATCTAATATTGAAAACTGTTAATAAAGACATAACAATAATTTGACAACTAACTTGACAAATATCAAGTTAGTCAAGTCATTATGTCCAAAAATAAGGCGAAGAAAAGAAAGTGAACCGAGAAAACCAAATTTTTGGTGGTGGGAGTGTTGATAGGTTGAATATATTTCTGGTGATAGATTTTGCGTAGCGTTGATATCGTAGCGCATTGATGTTTTTGCTGTCCTTCTCACCGCCATATAGAACAATGAGAAATCGATCGACGTGTTCTCGTTTGAATAATTCAACTGATGATAGGAGTTCCGTATGTTTTTCCAATATACTGATGAATTTGAAGATGAGGTGGTATCGCAACCGCTGAATGCAAGAATGAAAAATATGTTTTCGAGAACGGATTTATTATGCTTCATATTAGTTGGAGAGTAAAGTGTTCCTGGTGTATTTCCTTTTCCCGATTTTCGAAAGTACCTATACGTTTCTTTTGTCCTTCGCTAGTCCAGTGAGCAAAATCAAGAGATTGATGTCTTCGTCGACGATTTCAACTGAATCGTACTTTGATGCTTCTGCAAGTGAGGTGGTTACGATCAATTTGATAATATACATTTTTTCGATAAGTATTAAGGAAAAAGAGAAAACCCCGAAAAACCAGATCGAATCTTTTAATTTTTATCTAGTTTGTTCGATATATCAACAACTAACAGTAATAAGTGAAAAGTTTATAGGACCTAAATTGTAGATCGTCGAAAGAGGAACAAAAAACAACCAAACAACAATTCTGTATCTCGACGGCGAACCGAGTTATAGCAAAAACAAAAATTCACCGCTTTTTCCAAGATGGCGGAAAATGCACATAGGAAATCTTGGTCTCAAATCTCAAGTTAAGCTTTTCTAAACACCCCCCCACAACATATAAAAAATTTGGCTTTCCCGGTTCGCTTTTTTTTCCAAATGTACAGAATGACTGGACTAAGTAATTTTAATTGTTTTGGAGTGTTTCTGGTTATGGCCAATGCTTATATGGCTTAAAAGGAAACTTTAATCTGTATACGACAGAGTAAAAAAATACATTTAAGTTAACAAAGTTATGGCTGTTTGAAGTTATCAAAATGTAGCAGCTAAAATGAAACACATATTAAATGTTTTGATTTGTTGGTATACCATAATGTAGTGTTACCTATGCCCTTTACAGGTACCAAAAATCCGCTTGACATCAGGCTCCTGAAAAGAGGAACTAGCATCTCCGCGGAATCTTGCATGTGTCAAATTTTTTCTTTAAAAATTATCTCAAAATCTATAACTCCGAAGAATCCGAAAATGCAATAATATATAGGGTGTCTCATTTAAAATAACGAAGTTGGTGTCGATTTCCGCTATAACCAGAAATGCTAGAGAGTTCTTGATGTTTTAGTTGGGTTTGCACTAGGGACGTTGCCATGTTGTCAAATTTTCAAATTTTTCGGAGCAGTACTTTCCTAGGTATCGATCGACGTAGTTCCCGGCAGGACACCCTGTATAGTATATAGCATTTTTATTTCACACTAGTGTTGAAAGTGCTTTTCACACGTAATATTATAAAAGCCAATTTTTAGTTCACTTATCAATGAATTAAAAATGTTATTTTTAATGATAGTTCTACAAAAATTACACAGGGCAACAATTTTCACACCCAAAAACCAGACCTGACTTGCCCAAAGGTTTTTGGTGCATAGAATCCGGATCTGGCGTCAGAATTGCTTCTATACGTCACGTTTCTGAGATATCCTAACCTAAAAGTGCAAAAAAACTTTTTTTGTTGCTATATTTGAGCTTATATCACAGAGCGAAAACATTTATTTTCTAAAAACGAATCCTACCCTTTAAAACTACCACTCTCACTCTTCAAAACGCTTTTCTCAGATTTGAAAAATCTTTTTTATTCGCGGGATATCATTGAATGAAGTTAGGTACTTTAGCGTTTTTATAACAGTGGTACTAAAATTGAAAAAATGTTCTTCAGGAAGCGAAAGGTTTATTTAGGTTAGGAAATCTCAGAATCCTAAAGTGATAGAATAATTTGGAGGTCCGATTCGGATTGAGCTACCCAAAAAAACATGTAAATATCCGCTTTCTGAAGATTTTGTTTCGAATTTAGTACCACTGTTATGAAAACGCTAAAGTACCTAACTTCATTCAATGATATCTCCGCGAATAAAATGATTTTTTCAAATCTGAAACCCGCCGGATTTGGATTCTGCGCACCAAAAACCCTTGGGCAAGTGAGGTCTGGTTTTTGGGTGTGACCTTTCGTCAAATTTTGTTGCCCTATGTTATTTTACCTTAGTTTATATTCCTGCATTTGGCTAAACCAATCAATATCCGCTATCAACTACAAAAATAAAATGTATTTAACTGATCATGTTAGCGCGACAATTAAATAGTGGACTTTATTATTTCAGTAACAAAAACAATTTGTACCGTCCATTCAATTACTTTTTATTCGCCGATGTAACTTTTTTTTTGATGCGCCGTCGTCCACCGGAACAAATTGTAGCCATAACCTGCGTCATGGATCACAACGGACAAAGCAGCCTGCCCGCGCTGCGTAGCTTTTTTTATTTTAACGGCAACCTATTAAACTTGCCGATAAATCTATAACGGCGGGCGCGAGGGGAATCGGTGACAATTTTTGCGAACTAATATAATCAAGTTGGTAGGGAAGCAAATTGATACAAAGTGGGCCAGTGTTTTTGACGGGGGCACGTTTGGATGATTTGATCGTTAAAGCAGGATCAGGCTTCAAATATTTTAATAATACACTTTATTGTATCCAGCATACAGGATGTTTCTGAATTATGGTACAAAATGGAAAGAGATGCAATCTTCTTCCATATACAGAATATTGAGCAAATTGTTACGTAAACCTACAACATATTGAAATATGCACAAATTATGCAACCAACAATACAACTGAAACTGGAATTGACATGAGGTGTTAAATTACCTAATAATAGAAAAACTGTATTGGATTGGAAGATTTTAAAATTAAATAACTAACTTTTAATAAAGAAATTCAGATTCAATTAATAAATAATAACTGATAGTTATAGAATTAAAAAGATTAAGACAAAATGTTAACATGGTACCAAACTTTCAATGAAATTTTATTAAAATAACATTATTAATAAAGTTTAAAATATTAAATAACTTGTGATGAAACATAGTGGATAAGATGCAAATGATAATGAGCATAATTAAATAATAATTCAGTAGCATAAAGAATAAATTTGAGATAAAGTTATAATTGACAAGTACCTATCGAAAAACGATGATGATCTAATAAAATTTCATTATTAGTAAAAAAATGAATGTAAAATATAATATAAAACAAAAAGGTGATCATACCTGAGGAAATTGCCATAAACTGGTCTAATATCCAAAATTTAGAGAACTTTGAACAAAAACCCATTTGCAATGACCAGGTATGAACAAAAAAAAAATTAAAAGAGTGTAGAGTGTTTTAACTGGGACATTTAAATATCAGGTGTTTTACTGGAGTCCAAAGACTAAACCAACATACCAGGCAAGGTAAAAGACTTGGATTGTGAACTTTTTCAAAAACTATAACGGAATGATCGTACCTTATATAAAAAAAAAATTTACAATTTACAGTATTAAAAAATTTAGTGAGAGTATAACAGATTGTGAAGAAGTGTTCATTAGAGTATAAATTTCGAAAGGACATGCTTAGAATAGAGACATAATAAGAATTTATGTAATAATATAGGAAAATTAGAAGAAAGTTGTAAAGCATAGACATCCAGTCATATAGCATATCAAAAGAAAGTTCAGGGAACAAGGAAAATGAAAATTTTAGTATTTCGAAGTAATTTCCACGCATATTTACATAATCAGACTCCAAAGTTATTGAAAATTTGACAATGACAGTTGCCAAGATGACAGGCGAATTTAGGTCCATATATAAAAGGAAAAACGTCAAATTTGTTTTAGTATGCATCAGATCACGAAACAGTAAACGTCAGCTTGCTCGTTCCTGAAAAACAATTGAAAATATAAAAATTTATTGATAGTGACGGACCGGAAAAAAATAGGAGAAGAAAATAAAGGTGATGTCAAAGTTGTCAGATTGAATAGCCCATGAAAACAAAGAAGAAGAGTACCAGTAGTGTCAACGAAAGAAATAGTAAAGTAACAGCGAAAGTGCCGCGAATAAATTCCAAATTTTAAATAAACAGTCAAGTGAATTAAAAATTTAGTGTAAAGTGTCCAGATTGGAGCGGAACAAGGAATCAAGATAAGAATTTCAAAACAAGATCGGCAATCCAGCATAGCAGAGCATTAAACCAGAAATGTCATCAATATTAATTCTCATGGAATAGCAGCTCAAGAATCAAAGGAATGTCATCAGTTTCAATCACAGTGGCATAGCAGAACTGGATTAAAAGGTAGAAAACAAATATTGCATGCATAATTTGACACGTTGCAACTTAATAAACAAAGGCCTATTTAATAAATTATTAAATATTTTGATTAATTGACAATAAAAGAAATAAAAATTAAAATCAAGGGGGGTTAAATTTAGAAAATTTAGATTAACAGTAAATAATATTACAAGCACTTAGAAAATATTTTACAATTGAATGAATTATTCAATTTAATACAAGAAAGAGCTCATAAATAATTAAGATTGTGTTAATATTTAAGTTAATATAAGTAATGTTCATATGAAGAGTCATTGTTATTGCATAATAAATATTGGAATGTAATTTAATTGTCAAACATGAACTGAATTTTCATTATTATTTGATAAAACAAATTTAATTTCAAGACAGAATAACAAGAATAATTTTTAAAGGTGTCAAACCTCATAGTTTTTCTTAAATCAAGAACAAAAATTTTTTGAAAATTTAACATCTATTAATTTAATATTGATTTGAATAAAAGTTCCCTTATTATAAAAAAAAAGGAAAATATAAAACAAATTTAAAATTATTATTAAAAATATAGTGAATCGCTTCCCTGAGGTAAAGAGAATCAGCTTGAAAGAGGATAAGTAAGAATACAGGTAAATATTGCATACTTATATTTAATTTATGAAAAGATTATGGCGCTCAACAAATTAAACTTTAATTAACTTTAGATCAAACATTTTATCTAACATCGTACCAATAAAAAAAAAATATATTAATTTAATAAGATCAATACATAAAATTAAGCAATTTGTCATATTAACATTATAAATTGAAATTAAATTAAAAACATTAAAGTAAAATAAATTTCACAAAATTGTCGAGACAACAGGTTGTCATAATATATACATTGTTGGAATCAGGAAGCGGCATAAATTCCGAAAATCGAATAATATATAGGGTGTTCCTTTTAAAAAAACATAAGTTTGGTTCGTATCTTTGGAATGCCCTGTATAATTTCTATTTTCATAAACTCATTAAACTCACAGAAAGATTCCCTACAACTTTTGTATTAACTATTTTTGTCTAACTCAAAATATAAAAAAGTTAAGGGGGGTAAAATATTATATGAATAACCCTGTACATAGGACTTTTTTCGATTGTATTTATATTCCATAGGTATCGAGATCTGTAAAACTGTAAAAAAATAACATAACTCACCTTGTAAATACAAATTCCATCTGAACAACTGCCGTATGTTTTCTTGTTCATAATATAAACCCTAGTTTCACAAATCACGCTTTGGTTATAATAACGACATTTCCGAGCTTTTGTTAACAAATATTAAGGAATCCAAGCACGTACTTTCAGGCAAATGACGAGACGCAGGTATAACTGGATACAAATTATCCAGAGTTGCATTCATGGCGAGAATGGTTGCTGGAATTGGGTCAAAGCCTGAAAATGTGACATTCGTATGTGGGACATGCTGTCGGCACCACATTTGGATCTCATTTGTGTTGCGGAGTGTCGGTAAAAGCGGATGTGCAGTTAGTCAGTGTGCTGAATGCTGAATCGATGCTTCAGCGCCTTCGGCGGCAGCCAGCGGGGCAAAAGAGGTTTCGATTGATTCTCACATTAGCGGAGTGGAGCACACACGGGGAAAACAGACTTATTAGCAAAAGTAATGATGTTCTAACTCAAAAATGACGCATTGGAGAAAAAACAATGTCGTCTGTTAAAATTATGGCAGTCAAACTTCTACCACATGCACAGAGACAATTTTATTTTTTGAACTTCATTAAAATCAATATTAATCATCTACGATGGCATATTTTTGTTTTATTCTTAGTCCAAGCATTCTGTCACGGATTAATGTTAAATTTGCAGAAATTATTACCTGGACAAAAAAATATGACCGTATACAAAATTAAATTTTAAATCGAGCTTCTTGTTCTTTAAACTCGATCCAAGATGGCGAACATGGTTAAAAAAAACGCAAAGTTGCAAAAAACGGTTTTTCTAACATAACTTAAAAATATAGCACCGATCGAAAAATTTTAAATGAGAAAGTCGTAGGTTTTAAAAATATCTATCGACTGATTTTTTGTAAGTATCGATTGCTTTGTTACTTTTCGAGATATATCGAAAAAACCGTTCAAAATCTTCTCTTTTCTCTTCTTCTATAACTCGTTTACATTTAAGTTCCCATACTTGCTATTTACTGCAAGCATAGCCCGCGGCAAGCCAAAAAAGTACATTTTTGAAAAATTAAAAAATTATTTTTCCAGATATATCGATTTTTTGAAAAAAAAGGCGCTCTCGAAAATTGGCTAGATCTTCTTAGCGGATAGCCCTACAGTGACGATTTTTGGTTTATTTTGGTTTGTTTATGCTTGCAGTAAATAGCAAGTATGGGAAAAACGAGTTATAGAAGAAGAGAAAAGAGAAGATTTTTAACGGTTTTTTCGATATATCTCGAAAAGTAACAAAGCAATCGATACTTACAAAAAATCAGTCGATAAATCTTTTTAAAACTTATAACTTTCTCATTTAAAATTTTTCGATCTATATTTTTTTAGTTATTTTAGAAAAACCGTTTTTTGCAACTTTGCGATTTTTTTTTAACCATATTCGCCATTTTGGATAGAGTTTAAAGAACTCCATTTAAAATTTAATTTTCTATACGTTCATATTTTTTTTGTCCAAGTAATAATTTCTGTAAGCATTTCTCCATAATGCTTGGACTATCTCTTTATTTTGTTGCTCGTCGTTATTTCCACTGTTACTTTTTGTGTAATTTGTAATTTGAGCGCAGGCTTATTCTGTTGGAATGCTATTTCCATTAAACGAATCGATAAAATGAATAAATATAAACGCAGCGAATAGATTAATTTGCTAGCAATCCAACTAAATTAAAAGCAGACTAATTTTGACTCATGCTGATTACAAAGTTCAATAAAAAAGCGACATGGAAACACTGCTGGAGCTATTACAAAAATAATTAAACAAATTCGCTATCGTTTATCTAATGCGACATAAAACTCGTCGAAGACAGGATAATTTAGTATTTAATTACCTTTTCAATAGCTTTAATCCTCCCGTTTTTAGTCCTTTTGTCAATAACAGATGTCAATATAAAATACGAGCATTGTTTTTCGTATGAAACAAAGCATACGATTTATTTATTATAAGAAGATTTAAAAGTTTTATAGGTTTGTTGACGGGTTGATGTATTTGTATAGATTTGTTATGTTTGCGGACGGCGTTTTTCTTTCAAGTACCTTTACGTACATTTAATCAGTATTTTTAGAAAACTATGGTGTTCTAAAGGGAAATATAGCAGTTTGAAAGGATAGCAAAATTGCGCATTTCCATTTTTTGTGCATGTGCGACAAAAATATCATATGCGGATTGATAAAAGAATAACAGAAGTATTCCAAATGAACCTAAGTTGATATTTACGTTAAAAACCGAGGTAAAAATCAAGTTTGTGATGGAATAATGCAGACAACAGCGCCTAATACGCCTATAACTGCTATCCCAAACGACAATGAAGTAAATTGGTAAACATTCTCTCTCACTGCCATTTTGACATAACGATTGACATTCGTTAACGTTAACGACACGTATCAGGGGCTTCTCCGTGAAATATCTTGACACATCGCCGGTTACGAGCGGCACAGACCCGGCGGAGTCCTGGCTAATAGACCCACATTCCTCTAATGCCCCTTTCTAACTGCAGCATTTCTTCTGCCACACACTGGGCCAGTTTAATAAAGGGCGCGGATTAATGGGCCGCTCGAAGGACGCCAAGGGCCGATAAGCCACTTTCTTATTTATAACTGGCCAGCACTTAGAAAATGACGCCCCCAGCTTTGCGAACTTTTAAGGCCTATTCGCGGCGAGATCTTTGCTGTAGAAATTAAATTGTCTGCCTTGAGGCTATCCTTTTTTAGCTTTACCGGTTAGAAGTATACTGGGTGTCCTACAAATTAAATAGTTTTTCAACCCATACCATGATTAAATAAGGTAGAAAGTTATATAAACACAGTCAGACGAATATCTCCTAAAGGTACGAGGGCTCCTTAAAGGTGAGCCCTTGCAGTTGCTTTTTTAAATATTTTGAAAACTGTTCAAGATTACGGAATGAAGTTTAGTCAACAGTATTGCTAGTCAGCGGCGTTTCAGACTGGGGGTGAAATGTTTATACATTTAAATTGTCTCGCCTTCGAGTCGGGACAATTTTCAAAATATTCGTAACCTCGAAAAAATTTTCGAATATGGTTTAAACACTAGTGACAATATAAGTGAATATTTTTTTAACTACGATGTTTTGTAAATGTCACTTTGACACTCATCTAAGGAAGCAGTGTCAAACAATACCATCCCCCTTCTGATGTACTGTCGACTATATCGACAAGTTATGTATTACTTAAAATTTATGTTAAAAATTGTGTTAATTGCAAAATAGATGTAATTATGTTAAAAATGAGTAGCCCGTAACAGAAACCGTGCAATAAAAAGTTTTATCGCTCAGCGTCTTAAAAAAATATATTTTTTTAATAGAAATTATGTAAACATACTTGTAACACAACATAACTAATATTCTGTGCTGAATTTCATTCCATTCTTTTAAATGGTTTCGGTGTTATATAACAAAAAACAACTTCCTAGGGCTCACCGTTAATGAGCCCTAGCCCTACGAAATACTTAACCGTATTTGCCCATATAAACATACCACTTAAATCTTGTTGGCTAACGTCTGAAGACCTTGCATAACATAGTATTTTCTTTAAGAGATAATCGAAATATCGAAAGCGTCATTTCAATATAATCCTTGTACGAACGCAAATTTAAATTCAGACTTAATAGTAGGACAAGAGAGACAATTAGCTTTCGGACGTGACTGGCGAAAACTCGGCGGACATATTACAGCAAAGCTCCCAAAGGGCCTAGGGCACCAATGATACATATAAAATTTGAATAGAAAGGTGGGTAATAATACCAGAAAATTTGTGCGTGGGTGAGTAAAACTCTGATAAAGTTCTATTTGGGACTCGGAAGGTAAAAGGAGTAAATTATAGCACAATACAATAAATAGTTTATGAGCAGAATGCGCTACGAACAGCCTCAAACGTCTCTTTACTGCTGCAAAGACGGTTTCCTGCTAAGATACGGCCAAAATGGATACTAAACTTCGCATAATTTGATTATCCCGGATGTTATGAAACATGTGTATAAACAGCTACATGCACACAGTTATTTTTAGGTCTGCATATACGGATTAAACTTTATTAACAAATTTACAGCAAAATGGGTTACGGTGGAAGAAGCAGAGCTAGGCTCAAAGCAGACTTTATTAGCACCATACGTGAAGTTAATTCAATTCTGTACATCGTGGGAATAAAGTTAGGAGTTGAATATGCCGGCATGGAGGCTGATTACCTTAAGAGGAGCTGCGTTCTGTGTTACTGCATGCTTGACAGCAAGATGAATCGGTTCGTAGCAGCTTCGGAGATGTATTAGACGATTCTCGATAAGTTGGATTTTCGACTAAGGCTATTTTTAGAGAGATGCATATTCCGATCGATTCGTTTGGAACTAGAAAATGCATTTCCGAAGGGTATTATTGCAGCGAAAGAATAATGTTTCCTATGATTTCTTTGGGTATTGTTTTCGTTTCTTTGAGGAATAGCCACTTATTTCCGGAAGTAAAACATCCTTTGTATACACTTGTTCTTTGTCAAGTACGTGAAAGGGTATTTTCTTGAGATTCAGAATCATTAAACGTACCATCTTTCAAATGGAAAATAAGTTCGGTGTTTATATACAAATTCACTGGACTTTACACTTATAAGATTTTAAAAACGAACAATAGAGATAGAGATTGTTGATATTTAAAATTTTAATCAAGATTTAATTATTTTTAAATCAAGGTCTCTGCTTTGACAGCTGTAGAGAAAAGAATGCACCAAAGAAGTTCTATTTCTATTATGGATACATCAGGCAACAAAAGTAGATATTAACAAACAACCCACCCTCTATAATTTCTTTCGTGATAGGACCGGATTTCCTTGAAAAGGAAACATGCACCGCTGAAATGATACCCCCTCCCCGGGCAGGTAAACTTTCCTCGGGGCGTTCTCTCACCGCATTCATCAATGTTCATGATTGGCATCACAATGCAGGTAAATGTTTGGAGCCGGCTCACGCAATGTCAACTATATTTGGATCCCATTATCGAAACCGTTAACGTTCTCGAACTGATACCATGATTAATATCGGGCGAACAATAACTGCTAACCGCATAAAGTCGCGGATATATAGCACGCTTAGAATATCGGAGAGTAACTTTAAATGGGTTTTATGGTTACGCTCTCAAGTGTACGGATGTGAGGAAAATTGTCTTGTGTGAAGGAATACAGCGATCGGCACAGCACTTATCACTGCTTTGAATAAGAGTGCTATTTGGGAGTACAAAATAAAACCAGTTTGTTTTTCATTTTCATTGTTATGGAATATCGTGTATGACTTTACGTATGCAATAAAAGCCGGGATGCGTAGTAATTTATTTATTAGTTCTCGGAACGGATGGGCCAAAAAGTAAAATATTTCAGTCAACACAAAATATCGAAAGTTAAGAGTTTCAAGTAGGTAGCGTCGTCCTTCGGAGTTTAGCAATATTTTTAACAAGNTTTTTTAATAGGAATTATGTAAACATACTTGTAACACAACATAACTAATATTCTGTGCTGAATTTCATTCCATTCTTTTAAATGGTTTCGGTGTTATATAACAAAAAACAACTTCCTAGGGCTCACCGTTAATGAGCCCTAGCCCTACGAAATACTTAACCGTATTTGCCCATATAAACATACCACTTAAATCTTGTTGGCTAACGTCTGAAGACCTTGCATAACATAGTATTTTCTTTAAGAGATAATCGAAATATCGAAAGCGTCATTTCAATATAATCCTTGTACGAACGCAAATTTAAATTCAGACTTAATAGTAGGACAAGAGAGACAATTAGCTTTCGGACGTGACTGGCGAAAACTCGGCGGACATATTACAGCAAAGCTCCCAAAGGGCCTAGGGCACCAATGATACATATAAAATTTGAATAGAAAGGTGGGTAATAATACCAGAAAATTTGTGCGTGGGTGAGTAAAACTCTGATAAAGTTCTATTTGGGACTCGGAAGGTAAAAGGAGTAAATTATAGCACAATACAATAAATAGTTTATGAGCAGAATGCGCTACGAACAGCCTCAAACGTCTCTTTACTGCTGCAAAGACGGTTTCCTGCTAAGATACGGCCAAAATGGATACTAAACTTCGCATAATTTGATTATCCCGGATGTTATGAAACATGTGTATAAACAGCTACATGCACACAGTTATTTTTAGGTCTGCATATACGGATTAAACTTTATTAACAAATTTACAGCAAAATGGGTTACGGTGGAAGAAGCAGAGCTAGGCTCAAAGCAGACTTTATTAGCACCATACGTGAAGTTAATTCAATTCTGTACATCGTGGGAATAAAGTTAGGAGTTGAATATGCCGGCATGGAGGCTGATTACCTTAAGAGGAGCTGCGTTCTGTGTTACTGCATGCTTGACAGCAAGATGAATCGGTTCGTAGCAGCTTCGGAGATGTATTAGACGATTCTCGATAAGTTGGATTTTCGACTAAGGCTATTTTTAGAGAGATGCATATTCCGATCGATTCGTTTGGAACTAGAAAATGCATTTCCGAAGGGTATTATTGCAGCGAAAGAATAATGTTTCCTATGATTTCTTTGGGTATTGTTTTCGTTTCTTTGAGGAATAGCCACTTATTTCCGGAAGTAAAACATCCTTTGTATACACTTGTTCTTTGTCAAGTACGTGAAAGGGTATTTTCTTGAGATTCAGAATCATTAAACGTACCATCTTTCAAATGGAAAATAAGTTCGGTGTTTATATACAAATTCACTGGACTTTACACTTATAAGATTTTAAAAACGAACAATAGAGATAGAGATTGTTGATATTTAAAATTTTAATCAAGATTTAATTATTTTTAAATCAAGGTCTCTGCTTTGACAGCTGTAGAGAAAAGAATGCACCAAAGAAGTTCTATTTCTATTATGGATACATCAGGCAACAAAAGTAGATATTAACAAACAACCCACCCTCTATAATTTCTTTCGTGATAGGACCGGATTTCCTTGAAAAGGAAACATGCACCGCTGAAATGATACCCCCTCCCCGGGCAGGTAAACTTTCCTCGGGGCGTTCTCTCACCGCATTCATCAATGTTCATGATTGGCATCACAATGCAGGTAAATGTTTGGAGCCGGCTCACGCAATGTCAACTATATTTGGATCCCATTATCGAAACCGTTAACGTTCTCGAACTGATACCATGATTAATATCGGGCGAACAATAACTGCTAACCGCATAAAGTCGCGGATATATAGCACGCTTAGAATATCGGAGAGTAACTTTAAATGGGTTTTATGGTTACGCTCTCAAGTGTACGGATGTGAGGAAAATTGTCTTGTGTGAAGGAATACAGCGATCGGCACAGCACTTATCACTGCTTTGAATAAGAGTGCTATTTGGGAGTACAAAATAAAACCAGTTTGTTTTTCATTTTCATTGTTATGGAATATCGTGTATGACTTTACGTATGCAATAAAAGCCGGGATGCGTAGTAATTTATTTATTAGTTCTCGGAACGGATGGGCCAAAAAGTAAAATATTTCAGTCAACACAAAATATCGAAAGTTAAGAATTTCAAGTAGGTAGCGTCGTCCTTCGGAGTTTAGCAATATTTTTAACAAGTTCACTTAGAGTCGGGGCCATGTGACAGTCATCTGTTGCGTCTGGGAGGCGCCAGCGTAGAAACCCATATTTTTAATATCGCGCGAAATCACGAGAAGAGCGTAGAGGTTCCAAAGTAGAATTAAATCAAATTGTTAAATTGATAGTAATTGGAAAAGAAAGGAACAGATCAAGTAGCTGGGTTTTTGACGGATTTTCCAAGCTATACGAGTAGATTAAATGAGATCGACACTACCGTCCCGTATTTGCTACACGGAGTCGCTAGAGGAAGGCTAGGGTTACTTGTAAGTCACATAATTATTTATATGAATGCAAATTCAGTCCATTAGACAATTATTAACATGGCATAGTTATGCCAAAGCATCCCGACATTCAGGGTTTCCGCCCCCAAGATAAGACAGAAACTTCTGAACCCAAGAAATGAGCGTGTCGAAGCGAGGTGTCGAATTCGGGAAAGATCTCGAAAAAGTCATGAATTGACTTTTTCGAGATCTTTCCCGAATTCGACACCTCGCTTCGACACGCTCATTTCTTGGGTTCAGAAGTTTCTGTTCTTATGTTCCACATTGAGCAGTCGACTTAGTTTTAGAGTCTCGGGCTAGTTAATTAAGTTTAATAATGGATAAAGTTTTTCCAAATTTTGCTATGGAGCGCGCATTTTCTGAATACGTTGTCGCGTGTAAATAAATTAATTAATAATGTTGTTCGAACCGTTGTGTTGTTATTTTGTTTGTTTGTTTTGTTTATTGTTATTAAAAACCCTCCTGGAAGTTTTGGTGTTTCTTTTTGTTTCTCTCAACTTCAGTGTCATCCTGTAAAGCCAGCCTCTGGATTACGTTCTACGTAAGCAATAGAGGGTAAGTGCCTGAAATTCATTCTCTGAGTATACAACATTTCTAAGTTCCTACGTATTAATTAAAGTATTATGATAATTATAAACTCCCTTTCAAGAATTAAATAGTAACTCTCGTGAAATTCAGACTCGTTATGATACTGGTCAAAACGATAGATAGATAGATAAAGAAATAACCCCTCAAGTTACACGTATAACATCATTGACTTTGGTTGATTACACTAGATACAAGAAGATTACATTATTGGAATATAAAGAATGGGAAAGAGAAATTCATCAGAGCTCAGAGCTCTTTAGATGGTAACCATTTCCATATACTTACAAAAAGGACCAATACTGTAACACTGGTGTATGAAGAAATTCAAAACGATTCGCATATATTCTGCGACCACAACAGTTTGTCTACGTTCACTGTAAATCAATACTTGATGATACATTGATCAAATATTGATACTAACGGAGCAACTCCTCACTTTAACCACTTTTGAAGATATTCTATTTGAAATTTTTTAATTATATACTCAATAAGTCTTGAATACACGTAGCAGATCTTGAAGTAAACTTCCAGTTATTGTTTTTTGATGGAGCTCGCAAAAAACTTCAGTTTTGAAAACGAAAGCGGAACTCTCCAAGCTAGAATAAAAAATAACTATTCCGTAATCGAAAGTGAGTTAAATTTTTGGAAATAATTTTCAGTGTAATCGAAAGTCAGTTGAATATTTCCCATCTCGGCATATTGTAAACCCTTGAATATTCCGATAACATAATATGTGTAAAAAATGGCCATTCTGATGGACAAGTTCTTAAATTTTCTTTTTATCGGAAGCTAGAAGTCCTCACGCTAGACTTAGCTTCAGGTGCGAATCGCCATTACCTGGAATGTGAACTGCAGCTGCCGCCGCCGCCGTCGCTCGAGTCATGAAGCCGTAGGGACAGCCGGGAGTCAGATGTGCCCGATATTGATAGCCGTCATATATAAACAGATCAGTCGACTATCGGGTCGTTCCGCACGTCTGCTCTTGAGGGCGATAAAGTAGAACACCGCCTGACACAATAGGGCCTGCCCTAAACGCATCCGCATCCAGATAGCCGTGATGTATGGTTCGACTTCGGCATAAATAATTACCGCCGAAATAGGGGGCGCTGGCTGCTGGAGGCGTAGTTATTAATAACGGCACGGATCTGGGCAAAAAGACGCGCGATTCGTTTGAAGGATACGCGGGAATAGTTGCGTGAATGAGTGATGTATTGTTTGTTTCCTTGAAGTTTGACGGATGAAGAGGGATGGGAAAGATTACCGAGTGGAATCATCGAATTAGTGAAGCTAGAGGACCGAAAATATTTTTTTTGTACTGACGCGCTGGGAAAGGTCTGTTTCCGATCACTTCAACTTCAAACTACGGCACGCTTTAGTCGGAGAGCTTGCGCAATTGCGGATTGGGCTGTGCATTGTTGTCAAGTCCTATTTTTAAATGAAAACTTAGGTGATAAAAAGCAGATTTCCACCATTTAATTAGTTTTGTTGTCTAACAGTTGATTGCAAATATTAGTTAATATTTAATAAATCACTTTTTACATTTTAAATGTTCTATGGAATAAAATAGTGTAACAAAAGCCGGGAAGACCGGATGGGCCAACTCAGTCAACCATAATTATTGAAAAGTTACGGGTCTTCAAGTAGGTTTAGCGTCGCCATAAAGTCGTTGAGAAACTGGTGCCTCTTGTCACCGGGAGCTCGACCATCGTAGTCCTTCGGAGAAGGCGTCATAAAATTTAGCAATGATTTTGAACAAGTAGACTTACATCGACGAGGTTATGTGTTGGGCATCTGGTATCGACTAACTGTGTCAGTTCAGCCCATAGTAAAGGGAAAAATCGATATTTCTAATAACGCGCGAAATACATTCGAAAAGACGTAGGAATTCCAATATATTGTAACGAATTGGAAATGTACACAAAGAATCACGAATGAAAAATTACCTCACCGAACTTTGGACCATATATAAAAATTAACTATTATTATAGCAACCACAAAATAGTATAAAATTGTTAATATAAAGATTCTGAATATAAAATAAGTAACAATTAAGGATATCACATAGTATAAAATTAATAATTTTGATTTAATTCACAAGTACAAAATAAATTTTTCAAAAGAATGCATGACATCGACACTTGTTAACACTCAATATATTGAGAAAACAGAATTTAAATTTAGAGTGACGTATATCAAATAAAATCTCAAAATCTATAAATGAATCTGGTATACATATCCTGGGAAGACGAGTAACTGCATAGAAGATATATCAATTGAACCCAAGTTATAATATGAAAATTTCTATCAATTGTCAAATTAATTTTCACAAATGTCAAAACTAAAGTTGGCTTTACAAGTACCTGGAGCTGACCTATAAAAAAACATAAAATAAGGAATATTTTAATAATTAGTAATAGAATTGTATGTTAAAATAAAAGGACGTTTGTAAAAAATGTATTAGTTATAAGGAGTGTAGTGAAAAATGTTGTTAAAAAAGGACATCCAAGGACTGAAAATTCTGTGAAGGGACGTTAAGCAAGGGTTGGACCAGAAAAATTCAGAAAGGATGAAAAACAAAAGTTTGTTGATTGGTTACGGCTTGGGTTTTTGGAGAACGCAGAGTAGAGAGGCAGCTCCAAGAAATTTAAATTTGTACAAGAAAGAAATAGTGAAATAAGAAAATTAAACTTACCAGAAAAGTTAAAAGTTTATTTGTTCTCAAAACCACAAGAAAGAAATTTTCCATCAAAAATTAAAACTTCCGTTATCAGTTGTGAGCAGTCCAGAGAGGTTTCCAGTGACCCCATAAATGGTGTGCAGGACATCTACGCAAATTCCAACAAGGAAAAATACAAACTAGCAAATACTAAGTACCTAAAATAAAAATAAAGTGCACTATAAACAAAACAGATAGCTATAACCTATAAATAATACTTTTCTATCGCATCAAACCTTAGAAAAAGGATGCAGAATAAACCATTGAACTTACCTGAATAAAATAAATACAAGCCAATCATTCAAGAGCTCGAACAAATTTATCAATAGGAACAGCCATGTTTAATTAGAGTTGAATTTTCTGTCAGTAAACAAGAGATTATGCCCTGTAAGATAGGCAAAATGCAATACAAAGAGATGTATTCAAAATTGAATAATTAAAATTAATTGTTAATAAAGTAAAATTTTCTTGAATTATAAAAACAATCCTTGCATTTAATTGTATTAGATTAGAAAAGACAACAAAATTAATAAAATATTCTTTATTACTGTTATGGAAGATATTCACAATTTGAGTTACAAGTTGCAAGTTTTAAGTCAACCCACAACATTTTTGGAATAAAGATTGTATTATTGTATTTTTTTTTGATGTGTTGCATTGTACTTGTTTGTGTATTAAAGTAAGTAAGTGAAATTCATTCTCTGAACGTACAACATTTCTAAGTTCCTACGGATTAATTAAAATGTATATGGTCAAAATTATAAACTCCCTTTCGAGAAGTTAATAGTAAACTCTTTTGAAATCCTGTGTCATTATCATACTGGTCATAACGGTAGATAGATAAAGAAATAACCCCTCAGGTTACAACAGATACAGATATGAATATAACCCAGTATCTAAATTCCATAATTGGTGGTATTAGTTAAAAATAATACATGTACTGTTACAGAGTAACCAAAACCTTTGGAGTAACGTCACTACGCGATGACGCGTCTGTGTCTTTATACTGTAGCTGTCCCAGCCATAAAACTTTCCTGCTTACTTGATTTTCAGCGAGAAATTTTACGACGAAATTTAAAAATTTAAGGTAGCCATTAATTTTTTATTACTACAACCATATAACTTCCATTAACTTGATGGAACTATCCTATAATGACGGTTAAGAAATATGCAAAAGGGAACGCCTATTTTTATACACTTTACGGGGTTATTTTCCGGGCCCGTAGTCGTTAGCTTGTCGCCTGGAGTAGAGGCATCAATCTCTGACTTCATCAGAGTAGATATATTCCTAGGGAACTGTGAGGTCCCAATAAATAAGGGACTAACGAAGAGGGTTGTCGAGCACACTTACCTCATAACGTTCGCCTGATATTTCATGATTCTGAAAAGCCATCTATCTTGTTCGACTGAAAAAGTGGGACCGTAGAAATTATCCAGAACCGCGCCCCGAAAAACGTCGGGATGTTTAAGCGACTTTAATTGATATGACAAGGAAAATATGTGTGTAGAAGCCTCAGTTATAAATAGTTTGCTTGATACATTTTTAGAACAAATATAACAAGGATCAATGTAATTTGTACAGTCCATCTAGGAAATTTTTACATGACAGCTTTACTATGAACAGAAATAACAACAGGATTATCTGTTCTACAATGCTTGAATAAAAATATTTCCATCAACAAAGGAAAATCCTTCCTTTCAGAACCGACCACCATGATATAATTTTTGTGAAAACATGCCTCGAATCTTTTTATTTTCCAACATCCCGCAACTTCGCTATCAGTTATGACAGCTAAATACAAAACTGCGCGATCTCCTGAATAATTCGTTTAGTTGGGAAACTTTGCTCTTGAAAACTTCGGATCTGGAAGTTCGACGTATTAATAGACTGATTCGGCGGCGAGAGCTCGCCATTTCACTAGGATTTCACTACTTGAAACCCCTCAGATACCCCTCCAGTAAAGTATCTGAGCTCGCGTCTATTTTGTTGATACGTTTTTGTTGGTAAAGCAAAATTCGCTAAATGACATTAAGAATGTCTTGTATTTACAGTGATTATGAATTGACAATAGTATACGGGAAGTGTCGCCAAAATGCTGCCGTAGCATCGCAATTGGATACGCGCCGCTCGCTGATTTATATTGTTCAAAGAGCTCAAGAGGCAACGCCCCACAGAAAATTCGCAGTTGCAGATAGAACTCATAGAAGATGCTTTAGATATTACAGAAGAGATCCAACAAAAGTGCATTACTAGAGCATTACACAATGATCAAGACGTTTCATATTGATGTGTGGCAAAGATGCCTTAAAGCAGTATTTTTTTTCAGAAATAGCACTTGCTTCGCAAACAGCATGGACCTGTTTTAAATTCTTACGGGCAGCATGCACAATAGGTCATAAGATCTGAGGGTTGAGAATCATCATGTTTCAATTTACTACAGCAGTAGCACGATCTTACGGGAAATTAGACTAGATTATCATACCCATACATTTTTGGGGTCGCTGAATCCGAATCCAGCGTCTTTTTAACGAAGTTAGCCCATGTTCAGGTTATTTGAAGGTCAACTATTGTTTTTTATGGTAATATAATTTTTGGCCCCGTATTCTGAAGGAACGAGAAATTTTACGTTCGGGTACGTGGTTGGTTTATTTGTTAAGGTCGTATTCAAGGTTACTTGAAGGTCAATTATTATTTTTTAAAGGTAATACAATTTCTGACCACGGATTCTGAAAAAACGAGAAATTTTACATTTGGAGACGTGGTTGAATTATTTTTTCTTTGTCTTAATCATTGGAAAGTCAAATCCACCTCTGGAACTTCTTCATATGATAGAAAGTAACCTCTACAGAAGTTGCTTGGGTAATTGGGGACCAACACCTGATGACCTTGGACTTATTCTTAATTTATTTCAAGGTCAACTCATATTTTTTGAAGATGATGCCTATGAATACCATAAGATGATTCATCCAGAATACTCTGAGGTCAAACAAGTAGTCTGTCGTTATCATATCACTCTCTTAGAGTATATTCAACTTTTTTATCAGAATAACCTTCAAGGTCAAATCCGAAGGTCATCAGATAGTAGTCCTCGATGACCTAGAGAACCTCTGTATAGGTCATTTTCGCTATATCTCGCCATCCTGACGAGACACTGACCTGAAAAGATCGAGAAGGCATATTTGACCTTCATATGACTTTGGAAATGAAATTATAGCTCAACCAAGTCTCCGAACGTAAAATGTCTCGCTTTTCCAAAATCTTGGTCAGATATTGTATTACCATAAAAAAACAAGGATTGACTTCGTCAAACGGATACTGAATTCGAATTCAGCGACCTCAAAAATACAGGGTGATTCATTAACAATGGGAAAGTCGAGAGTTGTAGATACTACACGTGAAATGGTGACGATTGGCGCAAACATGCCTTATCCGAAAGTTAATAGTTTCGGAAATACAGGGTGTTGAAAGTTAAAATTTTAAATCGTTTTTTTGCGATTATTCTGAAAATATGTAAATAACTTGAAAATTTGTGAAACTATATTTTTTTAGGCGACGAATAAGATGCGTGTTGTAATTTCAGCATTGCTCATAGAGGGCGCCACTTACTACCAATTTTACCGAAAATTTAGTTAATTACTTTTTACCCTGTATATTTAACATGAAACTTGATTCAAAACCTGAAAGAGCTATCATTTTTCCATTAATTATGTACTCTTGTTCCATTTCGGTATCTCGATCCGTTTTCGAGAAAAATCGATTTAACGAACACTATGTTTTGATAATACGAGAAATTAAAAGCGAAACAAACCAAGTGTTTCTTCGTGTTATTACAACAATTAACAATAAAACAAATGAAATTCGTAATAATGATTTAAAGTCAGTGTTCGAAGAATCCACCGTTGACATTTACACACTTTACACAACGAGAGACACGTGGTTCATGCACGACGGAGCTCCACCGCATTTTTCTTGGCCAGTGCGTGCATATTTAGATGCAGTTTTTCCAAATCGCTGGATTGGCCATGTAAGCATTTTTGCTTGGCCATCCAGAAGTCCGGACTTCAATCCTCTTGATTTTTCTATTTGGTCTCGAATGAAAGATATAGTTTACAAAGAATCTATTGGCTCGTGTGAAGAGTTGTGGCAAAGAATACAAATCGCTGCCAACGAAGTCAGACGCAATCCCAATATGTTGTTTCAAACTCGAAGATCTCTCAGAAAACGTGTAAAGTGTATCAGTGTCAACGGTGGATTCTTCGAACAATTACTTTAAATCATAATTACGTATTTTATTTGTTTTATTGTTAATTGTTGTAATAACACGAAGAAACACTTGGTTTGTTTCGCTTTTAATTTCTCGTATTATCAAAACATAGTGTTCGTTAAATCGATTTTTCTCGAAAACGGATCGAGATACCGAAATGAAACAAGAATACATAATTAATGGAAAAATGATTGCTCTTTCAGGTTTTGAATCAAGTTTCATGTTAGACATACAGGGTAAAAAGTTATTAACTAAATTTTCGGTAAAATTGGTCGTAAGTGGCGCCCTCTATGAGCAATGCTGAAATTACAACACGCATCTTATTCGTCGCCTAAAAAAATATAGTTTCACAAATTTTCAAGTTCCTAACCTACATATTTTCAGATTAATCGCAAAAAAACGATTTAAAATTTTAACTTTCAACACCCTGTATTTCCGAAACTATCAACTTTCGGATAAGGCATGTTTGCGCCAATGGTCACCATTTCACGTGTAGTATCTTCAGCTTTCGACTTTCCCATTGTTAATGAATCACCCTGTATATAGGTATGGTGATTTAGTCTATTACATGTTGTCTTTTTTTATCACGAAAGCAGAATTGTATCAACAGTGTTTTACATTGCAAATATTACTACTGCAAGCTCTTTTCCGGCATCTCATTTTCCTGCAATTGGCTTTCGGGGTACAGAAGTTCACAAACTCAGCCAAATGCAGAACCTCCAGCATTCTATTGTTCCGTCGCAGAAATTAAATATTTAACTTATGCCAGATACGTGCCCTAATTATGATTTAATATTTATTTAGGATCGTAAACATGCATTTACGAGTTTTTGTTGACTGTGTACACAGGAAAAATATCCAAATCCTAGGTCAGTCTCATGTTACCTCAAGACAATTCCGTTTGATCTATTGCTATGAGCTGTCAGCTAAAAAAATGCAAACAGTTCTTTAATGTGGGAATTGGTATTCTCTCCCGCGAAATGTATATCGAAAATGCTTGGATTCGAGGAAGCAAGGTCGCATTTTCAGCTATAAAATTTTACGTTGAGTTGCTTTAAACGCCACATCCGCATTCGATTGTTATATCCATGCCTCTGTATGAGGAGCTGTCATTTTATTAGACTATTAAAGAACGTGGAGAAAAGCTGCCTAGAATCTGCTCCATCCATTTGGAACAGGCAGCGGCAAAGATAACGTTTCCTTTGAAAATGCAATACCAGTTTAGTGCATTACGTGCCATGCGTATCGGTTATGAATAAAATATATTTAATTTCCCGGAAACGGTAGTTACAGGACAGACTGGTTAACTGGGGATATGATTGCGGTTGTTCACGATTGATTTCTTGTACGTTTCTTGGAAAAATAATGGCGTTTGTCTGAAGTTACACAATAATATATTAATGAAAGGTAGAGTGTTAATAAAAAATTACTTTGTTTTTTGTTTGATATCTCTCTGAGACTTTTCCTGAAAAACGAATTCTCCCACTTACTAATTTACCAACTTTATCAATAAAGTGCTATGGACGGACGATTGTTGTATTAGCCGTACTGGCATTTTAAATAGGTAGGTACCGTACAACTTTTTGAAAACAATAGGTAAGTCATACAATAAGGTATACGTACAAACAGCATAATTAACTGAACATAGTACTAAAAACTCATATTCAATTATAAGACATATTATTTGTTTAATATATTTTTAATTGTCCCGCCAAAGTATAGACCTTATTAGAGAAAAACCGATACCAACAGTGTTTTTAGCGGTTTCTTATACGTACTGTGAAATACACAAAATTTCAGAACGAATTAGAGAGCTAAACATCAATACAGATCAAGGGAAAATTAAAATAAAAATAATGATCAAATCCAACACTCGAGATATATTAAATATTAAATATTAAATTTAAAAANTTACAGCACTCCACCTGATACCTTGGAAGATCTGCGAGGACGAATCATTAATGTATGTCGCGAAGTAACACCGCAAGTGCTCCAGAATGTTCGACAACGGTTTGAAGACAACCTGTATCATTGTATGCAAGTTGGCGGACAACATTTTCAGCATTTACTTGACTAATACCGTAAGTTTTGAAGTAAAATTAAATCGATTTTCGCATTTCTCGTCAAAAATATTGTTCGTATTTTCAAAGCTGCATATTTTCTAAAATAATGAATCGATTTTCAAAAAGTAAGAATCGATGTATAGAGAATTAAAAGCCCTTTCTAATGACCCCCCACTTGACCCCCATTCCCATTTGAAAAAAATTTAGGGGATAGCACCCCCACTTAGGGGGTTGAAGATTTTGGTATGCTTTTTGAGCCAAAAGTTGTCGCCCTCAGAAACAAATTTGACCTGTTTTTGAATTTTGCCGAAAAGTTCTTTACTACCCTGTAATGCCTTGCGGTACGTTTTCGATAGGCTACCCTGTATATCGTTATACATTTGTTTTTATTAACAAATAAATAATACTTGTTAATATTTAAAATGTAAAAAAGTATCTCATTCATTCATGTATCTAAGTAAAAAGATCTGACTAGTCTTTGTCGTTCACTGCGTATTAAAAACGCAGCAAAAACTAGGTTAGTGACCAAATAATACGGTAAGTCACTCTCGATAAACCTTTGTGTTATGTGTGTAATTTAATTTTTTTTTAAAATCGCGTGTTCATATTCTACTCATTTTTCCTTATCTTCCCTTAAAATTAATGACATTCTGATTGAATCACCCTGTATAATAAATTAATTTTGATCAATTCAGTTGAATACAATGGTGATGCTTTGTCAAATGGTACTGTTGGACTCTCCACATGACATCGTTCTGTGTGAAACGACCTTAACAAATGTCGTATTCCATTTATTTTTTTCTTTACATACTGAAACATACACAATTTCCGGTGACATAACAGAGGTCTTCGTGGTACTTGAGAATCTTTGACCCAGCAGTATAACCAACTAATAAATTAATTTAGCCTAAATTAATAAAATGTAATGATTATTTCTTATACAGGGTGTTTCAGAAAGATCTCCCGTAAATTCAGGGGGTGATGTACGACAAAAAATAAGAATTTTTTGTCTTATGAACTATATGTCTATCTCCTCTTGTTTTCGAGATACAGAGCGACAAAATAAAATTTTTTAAATAGAATTTTTACGAAAATTTCCAAACGAGGCGAAATATTTTTATGAAATTTGGCATTCCTGGGTTTTTAAGGACGCCAAATACGCTGGTCTAATTATTTTTTGTATATTTTATAGAGGGCGCTAGTTATGCTACCTTCGCATTACATTTTAAGTTCTAAATTTTTGAGGTTAGATTTTTTAGCATTCGGGCCCCAATTTCTAATGTAGAATTTTATTTTCTGAAAATACTCTTGTTAGAACTTCCTAATGTGGACGGTTTTCGTGAAAAAAGGATTTTAATTGAACTCTTACAATATTACGGTGTAGAAAATAAGTGACTTTTCTTAAAGTAAGCCTATGTCAAAACTTATTGGTGGACATCTCATAAACAACGCATACATTCTCAGTAATATTTTAAACTCTAATTAAGTTTATATCAAAATTTTAGTGACTGTAAATAGTCATTGCTAACTACAGTCACCAACAATCACTAAAATTTTGATATAAAGTTAATTAGAGTTTAAAATATTACTGCGTTGTTTATGAGACATCCATCAATAAGTTTTGACATAAGCCTATTTTGAGAATAGTCACTTATTTTCTTCACCGTAATATTGTAAGATTGTGTTCAATTAAAAGCCTTTTTTCTCGAAAACCGTCCACATTAGGAGGTTCTAACAAGAGTACATTATTTTTAGAAAATAAAATTATACATAAGAAATTGGAGCCTGAATGGTAAAAAACCTACCCTTAAACAAATTAGAACCCAAAATGTAATAGGAATGCAGCTTAACTAGCGCCCTCTATGAAATATCCAAAAAATAATTAGACCAGCGTATTTGGCGTCCTTGAAAATCCCGGAATACCAAATTTCATAAAAATATTTGGCACCGTTTGGAAATTTTTAAAAAAATTTTATTTTGTCGCTCTGTATCTCGAAAATAAGAGAAGATAGACATATAGTTCATAAAATTATCATAAAAATTCTTATTTTTTGTCGTACTATCACCCCCTGAATTTGCGGGAGGTCTTTCTGAAACACCCCGTAAATCCTACCGTTGCCGCTTTTACGCGACAAAAAGTCGCTTCGTGTAAGACGAGCCTATCTTATTACCCCCATTTCGTGAATGGCGGCAGCCAAAACGTACCCCCCAACTATTTTGGATGCAATATAAATGTACTTCTAATTATTCTTTCTCGTATGTCTGAATTAACCCGTCAACAACGTCAGAGAATGCAAATTCTCCAGTGGCGTTAACAATAGCCCCATGGTACTCCCGATTCTTCCCCACAGCTGTATAACTAGCTAAAGTAAATAAATGTAATTTCAAAGCCCGTCATTGTGCAGGACAGAGGAACTGCATTGCATTAAATTTATCTCCCACATACTGGAGCCTCTTCTGCTTGCAGTCTGCTTGTCCCACTTTGTATTTTATAATTAGCGGCAGCCTTTAGAGAGAATAGTCTGCTGCGGCTAAGTTTTACAAAGACAGCGGTGTTGGCGATAGTTACACAGTATATCTGCACGTTTGTATTCAAACTCCACACAAAAGGACATGGAAAATTGTACCGATAGGATGTTGGAGAGCTGTAGATATGTTTATATAAAATGTTATGTTTTATTAAATTGAAATCTTAATCGATTATTTTCTCGGCAACCGAAACATAAAATTGTCGAATAAAAACAAATTTTGAGATTGAATATATTTGAAATAGACACAAACAGGGTGTGGATGACTGTAATGAATTTAATTGAAGGATATTTATCAATAGTATAAGTTGATGATGTAATTATCTGTCTCGACTGTCGAAATTATGACAGAAATTGAATTTGCATATTCGTAAAACTATTTAAATGCACTCATGTAGCACAATTATGTTATAAAGAACAGGAAAGAACCATATTACAATATTAAATGTCAATTAAAAGTTCTGGCATGAGCACATTTAAAAATATAGTGGAATTTTGACAAGTTATCGACGGACGATGAAGGTTTTTCACATATAATACTGATTCATGCAATAAAACTAGTATATAAACAATACATAGTATACCTGTAACCAGAATGGATGTGTGGAATTAAACCTATGCATATGTGAAAACTTTTATGTATCATTTAAATGTTGACATTTGTTGTTCCGTTAGAATTTGTAAGTTTTTAATTGTATAAGTGTAGTAGGACTGCAAAATCATATGTGCAGAATGTAAAAGACCCTCATAACTTCATAAACCGTGTTTAAACTCCAACCGAAGTTCCAATTGTTGTGTAGACTTTATAATATTTGATGGACCGGAGAACTTAGAAATTTTCTTTCGTTTACATCTGAAAAACGAGTAAAGACTGTATAAAAGCTGTTAAAAAGGTTGTACTAAAGACATTGAAAGGACATACATGCTGAGAATTAATCTATTTATCAAAATTTAGTTGAAATTTGTAAATATAAGTAACATTTTGGCATGACTTTTAAGTTAACCTAGAAACGTGCAATTGGTGTCAAAAGATGCAAAAAAATTCAAGGAAGCTGAAAATGTAAATTTCATGCATCATAATTCAGTCCAAAAGTCAGTATTTGTATAAATAAAATTTCAAAAATTTTTGTTATTGTTGCTATAGAAACTTTCACTTGTTTTTTACGTTTATAAAAACTAATCTCCGGGCTCGAGGTAGCCAGTCTTCCATGTTTACCTGTAGTAGTAACATCGCTGGTTTGCTCCTAGAATAAACAATTGCTCTCAATAAAAATCAACAAGTTAGTGAAAAAATTATACTTATCAAGCCATCTTGGTGGTGAAATGTCATGGACAGATACAGCTGTCAAAATTCCGAAAGTACACATTAGTTGAAGTTACATAAGTTCGAAAATTAATTGAGCAACATCAACATAAGTAATTGTAAATTTGAACAAGGTTAACAAGCATAAATAAAAAGTGATAAGTGAAATCTATTAAAAGAATAGTGTAGTTCAGTTTTCATCGTAGAAACATACAAGGAAACTTCGGAAATCTTCGTGGCGTGACGGCGTTTCAACGAGGAAACTCCAGACCAGAGCGATTACATGCAGGAGGATTTACAGTGCAGCATGGTTACATTAAATAACCAGCAATAATTCTACGAGCGTAAGTATCGACACAATTAGCTAAACAAATTTGCAAATTTGAAACTAAAGCGCTATAAAAATTTCTACATTAAAAATTTCACTGCATTTATGTATAATTAATACACAATTTCATTGTCAACCAATTTAACTACTTACAGTATAAAACAGTAGTATGCACTGTAACAGTAGAATTTAGGGGGGGAGGGGGGGGGTAATTCTTGGTTTATTAATCTAGTATAAAAAGTATAACAGTTGTCAATTATAAAAACCTATAACCCATAAAATCAGATTGTAATATATTGATATTTGTAACATACAACATAACTTGCATTTAAAAAAAAATTAGAGTAAGGAAACAATATAAAAAAATTTTAATCCAGATAAAAGTAAATAAAAAAAGGAACCCACACCCTGATTGAGTCTCATATCAATAACAACAACATATTAAAAAAATAAAGGCGCCCAAAATAAATCAAAACAAATAACAACAATAACAACATATAAAATATAAAAACCATACCCAACAAAACAAAATAAAGGTGATTCATTAATATATTGTCCTATGGGAAGGCTGCTGACGTCAAATTATGATGACAGAGTTAATTACACAACAATGCATTACTAATAACCAACACACAAAAAGAAAGTTCAAACCCACAAGGGAATTCGATCCTCTGAGCATGATCCTGTAGCCAAAATTCATGACTTGCCGATGAATTTTAGAGAAAAGTGATTTTTTTAGGTAAAAGCGCCCAAATATGGGTCAAAACTGATTTATTCCTAAATTTTGTCCAAATATATCATTTTTGGTTTGGATTTTTTTGTGTACCTGTGTAGCTTTACAGGATGTTAAAGTCAAAAAAGTATTTTCAAATTTTCTAATATGTATTTTGTTTACTCTGGGGCAATTATTTTCAAAATTTGGACCCCCATGGTTTTTCAGGTGCCAATTACAATTATGGTAACTGTGGTGCTGTAGTCCCTTCTAGGGGGCGTTAATTACACTCCCTTGTCGGTGTAAATACAAAAAATCTGAATTTTCAACAACAAATTATTAAACTATTAAATACAAAAAAAATATATTGGCTAATTTCCAATTACCTACAATTTTTCATTGTTACGTTTAACAATGAATACTCATGTTTTATACGATGTTGTTATGTTCTGAAATTAAAAAAGAAACCTGCTCAGTAAGAGGTTACTATTCGTATCCGGCACAAATTTGTTTGTCAACTGGACGGGGAAGGTTTCGTTTAGAAAGCAATTTTGCAGTGCCAGGGCTATTTCTTTAACGCGTTTACTTTATAGGGGGACCTAATAGGGCTCATTACTTTTTCATTCTTACAGAAATGGGTAAGTATACGGTTGTGCGTAAGCAATAAGATGGGTAAACTTTCGAAGTGTTAAGGTGTCTGGGGTAAGCTGCTGAAAACTTAGTCAAAAACTGGTATTTTCAGTAATACAGCTTCCAAATATCGAAATTTTATTAATTAACACTGTACACTGAAAAGACGTACATTGTGAAATTACATAATATAACGTTGGTAATTTGTAACCAACGTTAAGGTATGTGAATTTACGTAAAGGATGTAAAATCATATTATATAACTAATAACGCGTCTTTAGTATATTACATTTACTGGAATATGACATCATCAGTTAAGTAGTATTTTAATTATAAAATTGTATACCTGTATCTTGTAAAATGATATGTCAGTACTGTAACATTTATTTGTACATGGTAATAAATATCATAACATATTCTGTGTTTTTAGGAGTTATTTTATTATTACTTTACATAATATTTACATAATACACATTGGCATTTATTTCTGGATTATGAATATTACCACCTAGAACCTAGATATCTAAAAAATGAAACAAATGTCTATATTATCAACTTCTGCTTCTTTTTTGTTCAAGAAATTGAACACTTTCCTTTCTGATCCAGATGCAAATTATTTTGTTTTTGATACGGATGAATTTTCAAGAAGAATATTTGGATTAGTTACAATGTTGTTTTCAGATTTTCTGAAAATGCTACTTTAATAGATTGGCTGAATGCTTTATAGATGTCTGCATTAATGTGGTGCACAAAAGGGAACCATGTATCTTCTTTAATGCCTGGAAAACAAAACATAATATACAGTGTGTTCCAAAGTGATGGAACAAAATTTATATTTTTTTCCAGTTCAGATTTTAAGAAATCGCTGAAACAGGTCAATTAGTAAATAGAAATTGTAACTTTTCTCCAATATTTTCATAATTTGCATGTGTGGAGTGATGCGAATCCTAAAGGAACACGACAATAATGACATTCCCTGATAGCACAGCAATCAACATCTTGTTTTCATCGCCTCCTGAACTCAAAGTTTTAAATCCGTGATACTGCTACTCAAACCGAAACGCACAGACGTGCAAATAATGCTATTTTTATTAAGAATGGCTTTCTGTAGGCGACTTTATCAAGTGACAATATATTTTTTTAATGAAACGATCTTTTCAATGTTGCTGTCAGTTTTTAAAAAATACGACCACTGTAAAAGTTTTGACCGCTAAAAGGGAGAGGTAACCGAAGAAAACTATCACCCAGTATATTGAAGACCTATAACTCAAAAACCAAAAAGTTTTTATTTAACTTTTTTTCGTAGATCGTTTTTATTTATCGTCGTGAATATGCAGTCACATTTTAAAATCAATTTATATTAGATACTGTGGAAGAAAAAAATTACGTAAGTAATTCTGTAAAAAAAATACATAGTTATATATTTATTATGTGGTTTTACCACCATTTGTTTCAGTGTAGTTGAAATTATGACAAATATGACTTTTTAATAGTTCAGTATTTTTCTGAGGAAAATCACAATGCCAAGAAGCTTTCAAATTGGGACTAATGCTGGGATTATCCCTCAGCTAAATAACATAAAAATATATGTAGTTCTTGGCAACATACAGGTTCGGAAAGTACCGATGGTCCATCTGCCGTTACGTGAGAGCGATAAAGTAAGACATAGAAATCCATGCGATAGAGAAGGATGGCTATAATGAAGGCGTTTCATAGTCACCGCCCGTTTCGCCCTTCCACAAATAAGATCCACATCTTATTTGTGGAAGGGCGAAATGGGCGGTGACTATTAGACGCCTTCATTATAGCCAACTTTCTCTATCGCACGGATTTCTATGACTTACTTTATCGTAACGGCAGATGGACTATCGGTACTTTCCGCCCCTGTATGTTCCAGCTCTATTAAAGTACCAAGATTGCTATATACAGTGTGACCCATTTCAAATGGAAACAGGCCTAGAAAAATGGTATTTATCATCCAATTTATTTCGGGTTTTTTCTAAAAGATGGAGCAGTAGAAACTCTATTCTAGCGTAAAATATTAAAATTTGATTTCTATGTTCAAGGCCTACTTCGATTTTTTTCCACTGTTAAATTTTACAAAAACTGTTTAGTGATTTTTTTATTTCAAATCTAACTACGGCACTGGACTCATCATCCCCTAAAACGGTTTTGTGCCAAATTTCGTAAATAAATACTTAATAATGAGGGATTTATAACAATTTTAATGTAGGCTTCAGTTTATTAAATACCGTTATAGTAATTTTCTGAAAAAATGTTGACTATGAAAAATGATTTCAAAAATTATGAGAAATTAATTTTGCGCTTTTAATACAATAAATTTAACATCACAATACAATGACATTTTAAATTTTTGTTGCCTCTACAAGGCCACCGTTAATTTCGATGCACTTTTCGAATCCGTTACGAATATTTCTTTGAACATCCTGTAGTTGTTGCAGGGTAAGTTCTTCACAAGCTTGCATGATTGATGCAGACAACTCTTTTCTATTGCTTACTTATAAACCTTTGATTTTATGACACACCATAAAAAGAAGTCCAACGGCGTTAAGTCCGGGGACCTAGGTGGCCATCTAATTAGGGAGCTATTCCTACCTATACATCGGTTAGGAAAGTTAACATGAAGCCATTCGGTAACCACTCTTGCATTGTGGATATGACATCCATCTAACTGAAATTGAACTTACTTTTTCTTGTACTGGAAGTTCATGTAATATATTCCAAAATTCATTTCTTAGGAATTGCAAAACTATTGAGACGTTTACAATTAATAACCGACTCTGGTATTTATGTAGCTAAGTGCTAGAATTTTGTGACTATCCCATACACTATTAGTTGTAAAAGTTGCCTCATCTCTGAATATAATAGTTTTTAGAAGATTTCTATTCTTGAGGTACTCTCCTTGAGCCCATAAGCAAAATTTCATCGTCCTTTCATCATCACTAGGTTCCAAGGTGTGTAAAAACTTGTGGTTGAACTACAAAAATAATTTGGCTATAAAAATAATTTGTTCTTCATAGCACTCTTATCAGTTTTCTATCCTTGGTGTACGATGGGACAAGTTAAATAGATTTGTTAAATCAAATAATGTCTGTAAAGCATAGTTACCTCGTAAAAATTATATGTAAAAAATATTTGTAAACGATTTCAAAAGTGCGTCGACATAAATAGTGACTATTTAATAAAATAAGCATGGAACATTAAAATTGCTATAAATCCCTCATTATTAAATATTTATTTACGAAATTTGGCATATAACCATTTTAGGGGATGCTGAATCCAGTGCCATAGTTAGATTTGACAAAAAAATTCGAAGTAGCCCTTGAACATAGAAAACAAATTTTAATATTTTGCGTCAGAATAGTTTTTACTGCTCCATCTTTTCGAAAAAAAAAAACGAAATAAATCGGACAATAAATAGCATTTTTCCAGTTTCTATGACATCAAAATTAAAACAGAAGTAGTCGATTATTCCCAAGGGAGTATAATGCTCCCAAGGGAGTTTACATTATGGAGAACGTTTTTCATGCAAAAAAAAAGATAAAATTGAAATTATTTATTGACATTTAAATTAAATGTTACATTTGTACAATTTTCAAAATTAATATTTGAAGGAAATATTACTTTCGCTTACATTTACAGTTTTTGTGATTGCGCTAGTAGTGGTATCTACTAAAACTTGATTAGCAATTTTGGTCTTATTTTCAATGGAGTTCTCGACATAACCCTCAGCGACTGTCGTTGATTTCCAACCAGCATGACGCTTTATTGTCGTGATATCCACACCAGCATCTGCCAGTAATGTCGCTGAAGATCTTCGTAAGCAGTGACCAGTATAACATGCAGCATCAGGTAATTTTAAATACGAAGCTACTACACTCGGAATTTTTCCCATGGTATTCTTGCCAACTGGCTGCGAACTACATTTTCCTGCTTTGTAGTACAAATAAAGGCGCTTATGCTTGACGTGGGGAGGACGAAGGGACAGGTATTTTCGAAACAATTCAAGCATATTTCCCACATCGGTAACCACAAAGTTTCGTGGAATCTTTGTCTTAGTGTTTGGAATTTTTACAATCAAGGAAGAGCCTACATCCTCAATATCATCTACAGTTAAATCAGTTCATCAGTTCGACAAGATCCGGCAATCCCCAGAATTAATCCAACCTATAAAAAATCAAAACACTTAATAATTGAAATACCTAACAAGTAAAAGTAATCTTACCTTAATCATTAAGAATTCTTTGTCATCTGCACTTGATAGAAAACGGTCGATTTCACCCTTTGTCAATATTTTCGATTTTTTCGCTTGATATCCGTCACCGGTTCTTTTCAAAAATGCGATCAGCTTGGGGAATTTGCTTATATCTATGTTGTCGTAAATTATCAAGCATGACTTAACCATAGAATATTGCGGCCATAATGTGGAAGACTTGTAATTCTTTGCATTTTCACTGAAGTATGCCAACAAAACATTCTCGCTGTATACTTGAACATTTTTCTCGGCGCACCACTTTTTGAACCGATTGTAGGCTATATCGTATAAAGATCTTGACTTCGTAGGCAGCAAATTGCTTATTGCAATATTTGCAGCCTCCACAATCTCTTCCGACTCACAATTATTCAGTGTGCACTAAACAAACTTTCAACTAAACCAAACTAGCACCTTAATTTGACAATTCTTTTTGTTTGTTTATTTTGTAGTTATGATAATAACTCAACGACTACTAAATAAGTGCTCAAATCCGAATACAATAATTCTGGTGCTACTTACTTCATAATGACAAAATGTGTGTTTTTAAGTTAATGAGACCGTGGAAAAAAAATAGTATATACCATTCGGAAGAGATGCTATTTTGTCCTCGGTGCATTGTAGCCCTCGGGCTTCAAATTGCACCTCTGCCAAAATAACGCATTTCTCTCCCTTATAGTATAATGTACTATTTTCTAGGCATGTTTCCATTTGAAATGGGTCACACCGTATATAATTCATGGTTCAGCATGACAATTATCTCAAATCATCTATACTTTAATTTAATATCGTTGATGCTTCTGAAATTGTATTGTCTTCCTAGGAATTTTGATGATCAGTTGTTTCAAAGTGTCAAAATGACAACGCGTAAATTTTTGCCTCAAGGGCATCTAAATTAAATAACGTAACACTCTCCCTTAACGAAATAAACTTGCCCAGTGCAAATTAATTAACGAAACGTCTTAGAGCGTTTGTTTCCTCCCTTGGAGTAGCTCTCAAAGGGAGACTTTGTCTTGAAAGAAAACAAATTGTCGCCCGTCAGGATATTACAGCGCCATATCCAATTACTTAATGACGGAGAAAGTCAATTTAAAAATTTAACTTACCCTATTACGGTCTAATTACATAAATTGCCCTTTGTTTACCTTTCTTTTGCTAATTCAGAGGTAAACTAGGTTAAGTGAAACGGAGTGTAGTCGAGGGTCGTTTTTCATTAGCTTCCTAATTGAACCTTTTGTTCTTTCTAGTCGGGGGCGAAGACGCGGAGGAGACTGAATTTAGTGGTTGTAATTTATTATTTTTCTATACTAGCTTCCGGGAACACTATGAGTGTAGGTTTTTCCCGATGGTAGCATTAAATAAAAAATCTGTTAGTAAGGTTTTCTCCCTGAAGTAATTTATCTGTTTCTTTACAGCGGAAAAGTATAAAATAAGTTTACTATTTCCTACAGTGGCGTTACTTAAAAAATTGTAACTACAGTTGGGTACGAATACAGAAAACATATTAAATCCGAATCCAGAATACTTGTATTCAAGTTTTGAGATTATACGAATAGACTGTTGAATATTTACCTCATAGGTTAAAGACAAAATTAAACTAGTGTTGTACCAAACTGAACTACAGTGTATAAGAAGTTTGACTGCCATTACTTCAGCATGAGATAGAGCAAGCATAACTGAACAAACAAGTTGTATATTACAGGGACGTAAAATTAACAGTTTTCAAAATACAGCGAGTATTAGTATTGGGGAGTTCCATCACAACGTGACAACAGCGCTGAATCTAACGCATACCACGTGCACACGCGGCAGACCTACTGAAAAAATGTAAACAACTATTATTGTGAAACATAGTAAATTTCAAGACAATTGTTTTCCAGTATTTAAATAAATAAAATAAACAGTATCGATTTTGTAGTACGAAGATAGGGTTGTGCATAAGGAGGTTCGATACCGAAAAAAAAATGGTAAGAAAATTTTCAAAATCATTGAAACCTGTTAATAAATATGCCAACTGGCTCGTGTAAAAATATCAGATAAATTGCCAATATAGTTTTTTTTAATGATATTAAAAATGATGCTCTTATACACAGGTTCTTATGGAAGTTGGGAATCAAACGTGAATATTGCTCTTAAAAATCGTTAGGATGGGGAAAATAAAATTCTAATTAAAGAATTAAATATTACTAAACATTTTAAAACAATAAAAATATGCACTTTCAATGTAATTATTGAGATAATGGAACGAATATATAACGTTTTGACAAATTTGAACAAACATGTGATCCAATAAAATGAAATATGGCAACACTGTACGCTGTATTTAACGCTTCTACTGGCGCGCTATATTTAAATAGCTCGACTATAGACTATATAATTATTCTAGTCCAAAACATATGTAGTAATAATTAATATTAAATAAATTTTTCGTGATCTAATGCAATATAATAGCAATTTGAAACAAAAATTAAAATGATTTCGTAGCAAAACGAACAGTATAGATGTTCTGTCATAATCTCTAATTTGACAAGGCGACGTATCACTGGTATCACTATCATACCTTGAGCTTTTTTCATTTTTTTCTCATCAATCCACATTCTGTTTCATACGCATTTTATATTGCTTTTCAGTCATTACTTTTCCTTTGTATCTTGGATGTTCATTCATGTTTACGGGATTACGCGCAAAGCACAGTTGACAGTAATGACAGCTGACCCAACTTTTACCACCACGCCATGGCAGTGGCAATGATGCCAGATTTCATCCAAAATTTGACAAGCTATAAATGAATAAATAGGCACTTTTATTTAAATAGAGAGTTAATTGCCGTGCATTAAACACAAAAAATATATCCAAGCAAATCAAACATTTTTTCCACCATATTAAAAAACTTATTAGAAAATAGTCCATTTGCAAATTTTCAGTGAAAAATATAAATTTTAAATTTTAATTTTTCGTGTATGACGAAATTATTTGACAGTTTTTCAGAGTAATATACTGATTTACTGTCAAAATTTCATGACATTGGACGAATCGCAGGTTCCATCAAAACTGTGCGTCCAATTAATCAAAGATTGGCCAAAACCTTCATTGAAAGTCATGGAATTTGAAACGAGCAGTTGAGCATCTCATCGCTCGACACTTGTTAACGATTTTTTGAGTAAAAATTGCATTTTAGCTGTCAACCACTCCTCGTATTCGCCTGATTTGGCACCGTACGACTTTTTCGGAAAAATGTATTTGCCGACGAAATGAATCGGTTTTGCCAAAAAAACTTTTTGTTGTTCTTATTTTTAAAAAGTCCTGTTTACGTTGGAACGCTCTTTGTATCTCATTAGAGCTAATAAGCAAAACTTTTAAAAGTGAATTACAATTTGATTAAGTATATTGTTGTTGTCCATTGTCTTAAATAGTAATATCTGTCATCAACGTAAGAGTGATGTGCAATGAAATAGGATTTTCTCAAACTAGATATAAAGCGTGAAAAGTAATGGACCTAAAACAGACCCCTGTGGCACTCCACCATTAATTACCTAGTGACGAGAATACTGATTATTATACACAATGCATTATTTCCTGTCAGTAGGATAGTTTTCATTTATAGAACTGAATTATTATTGAAGACAGTAGACAGCAATGCAAAAAGCAGCAGATGATTAATCTTATCGAACGATTTGCTATAATCTAGTATAACTAAGGCAGTTAACTTATTATTATCTCTTATAGTATCATTAATTCTTAAAAAGCTACACTACATACATAATTTGAAAGAAATCTTAATATTTCATATTGATCAAAGTAAAAACTTATTTTATTTGGGTACGTGTAGATTTTTCAAGAGCGTGGAAAGAATATATTACAAAAATTATAAAGTATATATTTCCAAATGCACAGAATTGTATATTTTCGTCTTGTTTACTTCCTAAAAGTCAACACTTCAAAGTTTCAGTCAACTTCTTAAAAATTATAAACACTTCTACACTGTATCTAGCTGCAACAAAAACATATCAAGCAAAAATGTACTTATTTTACGATAAAGCCTGGACTTTCTGTTTACTACCAACGCTACATTAAAACTAAGTTTTATTTCCTTCTAGTATGAAATATATCGCTGTTTTTAACACTTCCCTGAACAGCACACTCAGTCTTAAAGTACTTCCAAGCCAGGAACTACGTATAATATTGGAATATACGTATTTGTAAAATCGACAGTTCGTGGATACTTAGTTTTATATGAAAAATGTGAACTATGTTGTTGTTTCATATATATTTGGCGTTGATTTATGTTGGTGAATACGTAGATTGAAGACATGTTTATGAATTCATTAATGAAGGGAGGGGAAAAAATTATAGTAGGTCATAGGAATGGAAAACCTAAACCTATTTAAGATTTACCGCACATTTGTTAATATACTGATCAAAGTTAAGGCTATTAGCATTTATTTATTTATTTATTTAATAATTGTACTGTAATGAACACCAAAATTTAGCTTAGTCCGAGAATAAGTTAATGTTTTGCATATTTTAATATTTAGTGATATTCGCACAAGTCTGCTGAAACTTTCCTTGAAATCATGGTAGTACTGAAAACCGATTATCCTTAAATTATATCAGCATATAGAAGACAAGGTACATTCAAGCAACTAAAGAGGTTATTAATGTAGGTATTAAATAACAATGGATCCAGGGCTGATTCCTGAGGAACACCATAGTAGTGAAGTCATTAATATAATTAGAAAAAAAAATAGAATGTAGCTAATTGCTATACTGGTCCGATCACCTCTTTTCTTAAACTCGACGATTTATTTAGAATATAATAGAATTAGACTAACATAACTGCAATACCGCATATAGGAAAGCCATTTCTAATATTTAAAATGAAAACAAATGTGAACATTTTAGAACCCACTGAGAATTAATATATAGACAATATTGGCCAATACTTTAGAAAATATATCACAATACATGGTGTGGCGTGTACAATCTATAAAAAACTACAGCTTCCTGATGATATTTGTAATAGAAAACTCTTATACGAAAAAGTTTTATCTTCGCGTTTTTTTTTGTAAATTAAAGTTCATTTATTGAACGAAAATGGATGCCGGATGGATGGGTTATTTATTAAAAACTTTGGAAATGTTTTTATGCGACCCGAGATGCAACCTTATAATTTAAGTCGGTATAATCTAATACTAGAAATACTAAAAGAAGGTTAGGTTATACTGTCAACAAATTTGTGCAGTCAACTGATTTTGTATTTGTATTGAATTCATTATTCACTTAATTATTAAATATTAATCTTCGTCCATCAACCCATCAGTGTTAAAAAGTGAAAGATTCCATACGAAAGTTTTTATTTTGTAATTCCACGATAGTGACAGTGTAATTTTTATAAAGAAGTAAAAAATAAGAATAGCGTGCCTACTACATTAAAATCCAAATTCTTATTTGTTACTTTGCTTAATTTTTTAGTTTGTGCGCAAACTAGTTTTACAATGAACCGAGAAAACAATACATTTATTATTTCCGAACATGTCGATATGGTGTTAGTGTATGGTGCAGCTGGAGAAAATGCGCTCGCGGCGACTAGGTTGTACCGGGAACGATGGTCATAACGTCACCCCCCATATGCAAATACCATCCTACAGTGCGTTCAGCGGCTGCGAGATACGGGAAGTGTTATTCCTCGAGGAGAAGGACGTGGTCAGCAAGTGAACCTTAATGTTGAAGATGCAGTGTTGGAAAATCTTGACGAAGACCTCACAATTAGTACTCGACGACTCGTATAGCAAGTAGGAACCTCATCTCGTACCGTACATCGCATCTTAAGGCCTGAGATTGATTCAGACATAAAACCCATAAATGTCCAGAACCCTAGGAATGAACTTGCTACATAAAAGTGAGTAAATTATTTGCTACAAATCATTTAAAACATTAGTGTAATTTACAAATGATCTAATTATTATTTAAAGAGAAGTCTTAGATCTGTGCCCAAGGAGAAATCTATTGAACTCTAGAGAATTGAAGGATAATGGAGCTTTTCCCAAAGCAGATTAGGCATCATAGGATGACTTGGGACTATCTATCAATTTTTTTCACAGAAAAATTTCCTCTTGTACTAAGTATACGAGAATTTACTAAAAATGCCCAATCCTTTATTGATTTCAAAGACTTTTTTGTCTGTTGACAATAAATTGTTCTCTGGATGTATCCTCAATTCTTTAAAATAAATATAAATCCCAACCACAAACATTTTAACGCTAGATCGAAAACCGCCGATTGAATAGTAAACAATTTAACTACCAATAACGTTGCAATAGCTAACAAGGCACTGTCAGGAAACATTTTTATTGAACCCCGTCTCCCTGAAATTTACACAGCTATCGAGCTGAATCGCAACGTACGACAAATACTGCATCTCGATCGAATTCTCGTACTCCCACCCACTCCCCACTCTAAATAATTCCGTAGTATTGTTTCAGATGTTGAATGCAAGTGTGTTCGTTCTGGATAGTCGGTTTGAGTCTTCGTATGGCGAAAAGAAAAGTAATTTTACCGAGAAATTCCCGGGATGCGAGAGATGTGGAACGACCAACTTGGTCCTGCTGGATACAGCAAAATCGCTTTATATGGTCGTGGGAATTGTTTTTATTCATTAGAATGGGAATCGGTGGATGCAATGTGACTGTTTGTGCCCGAGTTTTATCGCCGTTTAAGAATTTTTAACTCCTAGAAAAAGAGGAGTTTAATTTGTACTTCATGTTTCTTAGTTATCCCCAAATGAATAATAAAAACAAAAACAGTTTTAAATAAATATTAAATTAATTAAATATAAACATAGGATTAAAAGTAGCGGCGCGTGAAAAAATTAGCATGAGAATTAGGTTGTTCAAAATCCATAGTTGTCATGCAACAAAAAATTACACTATTAAAGGAACAAAAAATTTTCATGAATTCTTTAGTGATTTTTGAAAAGGTCATATCGAGATAAAAAGGAAAGCATTTTGAAGCTGTAAGTCTCTAGTTTCAAGACCTTTACACACATTCTTTGTGCGATCAAAAGAACTACATCGAGAAAAATTTTTCCCGTTTTTTTTTCATCCCTGATATCAATTTGAAAAAAGTGCAAAAAATGACATTTTTTTAGAAAATGTACTGCTAATTTACAATTATTTATGAAAATACTATTGCTGAGAGAATATTTTACAGGTCAATATATCCACGATAACCCTTTCTAAACTTCATTTCTTGACTTTTCCCACAATTTTGCATTATATATAGTTTAAATTTAAGAAAAAAAATTCTGAATTTTTTTTATTTTTTTGTCTAAAGATCTTGAAACTAGAGACTTAAAGACTGCTTTCTTTTTCATCTCGATACCACCATTTTTCAATGAGATACAAACTTTCGAAAATCACTAAAAAATTCATGAAATTTTTTTATTCCTTAATTTTTTTTCAGTAGTGTATGTTGTACAATATACGCAGGGCAAGCGAGAATTTGATGCGTTTCATGTAATGGCACATACCCTTACTGAACTTCGTGAGAAACACCACCATATGCAAAAATTTCTTTTTGTAGACGTGAACTGCTCGCGACTTGTTCGCGAGCTGATCGTGAGCAAGGCTTGTAACTGTACAAACTGCTCATGACGTAAACGTAACGATTTTGTTAAAAGGCTAGTGAGTGATAGCGAGCTGTTCGCGAGCACCGACTGATACGCGCTTTAACGAAAACCGCCACCTTAATTTAACGTCTATTGACACCATTTATGATACATTTTTTCAATATGCAGTACACTGTAAAAAAATTTCACTCAAATTTCACTCAATTTTACTCAATAATGTATCAATTTCTGTCCACGCTCGATTGTGTGAAATTTTCACTCTATTAGTATGAGTACAACTGAGTGAAACTATTGCATCAGAAATGAGTGAGTTTTACTCAAATTCGAGTTACTGATAACTATTAATTGAGTGACTTTTGACTCTATTCTGAGTCTATAAAACCAATTTAGAGTTGACTTTTTCTCTAACATGATTTAAATTTAACTATTATTAAGTCATTTTTTACTCAGACATGGTTTTTAATTAACTAAATATTGAGTGCAAAAATAAATCACTCATACATGATTAATTAGGACATAGTGTTGAAATTAATTAGACGTTATACAGCGTGTTCTGCAAATGATGACCTTTCAAATTAGAAGACATATTATAAAAATAATGTGTCAAATCTACGTTTTTTTTTATTTGATAGTAGGTATATATTAACCCTTGAAGTTAAAAGATGAAAATCGGTACTTTGCAATAACTTTTTTGTAATTTATTAAATTTATATAATATGCACTCGCTTTAAATTAAATAGGAATATCTTCTTCAAGGTTTATTTTATAGAAATACAATTTAATGTTAAATGTATTTTTGTAAATGTAACATGTATTCACAGGTATATATTTTTATATATTTTTTATTTATAACATTTCCTTAACTACTAAAATATCATACGCCGACCTGATTTATTTCTTTAGGCTTCTAGACGTAGATCTTGAAGTAAGTGGATCAAGCCGTCACTACAGTTACAAATACGTAATTATAGATAACAATTTAACTATTCGTTTATTTAACCACCATATTAGTCGAGACTTAATATATTGTCTTTAATTACACAGGACCACAAATAAAAAACGAGTGGAGGCTTTCTTGAACCAGACCAAACCTGTTTTGCCAGTTACTTCTTCTAACCGCAAAAAACAGCTTGAAACTATGAAACCCAACAATATCAACCTTCAAACCAAATAACACTATATTTTCATAACTCAATAGCCTTGAGATCGATAACGTATAACTCTAAAACCCATAACCTAAAATTTTATAACCTCAAAACTCATAAATCTCAAACTGCAATAAACTGCAAACACAAAATGAGCAAAAATATAAACAAAAAAGCTTACAAGCTAAACTCAAACCTCAATCTCGGAGAGTTTTTACTTCATAATTCTACACCTCCATCACTTCATAACCTCATAATCCATAAACTCCATAACCCTGAAGTGTAACATAAGAAAATTGCATGTCACAATATAATATAGGGTTATGAGGTTTTGTATTACTGGGATTATAGGCTGTTGGGGTTATAGGATTATGGGACTTCAGATTTATGAGGTTTATGGTTATGAAGTGATGGATGGATAGAATTATAAAGTTAAAACTCTCCGATATTGAGGTTTCAGTTTTGCATGTAAGTTTTTTGTTTTTTTTGCTCATTTTGTGTTTGCAGTTTATTGGGATTTGAGATTTATGAGTTTTGAGGTTATAGATTTGCAGGTTATGGGTTTTAGAGTTATAGGTTATCGATCCCAGGGTTATTGACTTATGAAAGTATAGGGTTACATGGTTTAAGGGCTGATATTGTTGGGTTTCATAGTTTAAGCTGTTTTTTGAGGTTACAAAAAACACTGACGTAATGGGGCAAAACCGGTTTCGGATTCGGTTTCAGCGACCCAAAAAACATGTGATACACTTGGTCTGGTTCAAGGAACCCTCCACTCATTTTTTGTGGTCCTGTGTTATTGTAATTAAATCACTGCATTTAAATACAATTTTCACTAGAATAACCAGATAAACCGATACTTATCCAACTCCAAAGCACACCATACGCCATACTGCCATCCACCACGCCATGGTCACGGAATAACCTAATGGGACGATGGGAACAGACAAAGACAATGCATCTGGATATGAAAAAGGGTGGGATCACTCAGTAACGATCATTTTACTCATTTGTGCTCAATATTAAGTGAAAATGTAGTCAATAATTTCACTCAATGAATTCACTCCGAACCTTTATTGCTTTCACTCACGGCGATATTTTTACAGTGCAGGAGAATGAAAATCTCGATATCAACATTCTAAAGAAGTTGGGGAAAACTTCCTGGACACAGCTCCAGGTAGTTGCTATTCCAAATTTCCGCACCTACGTCTTATTCCTTCTAACCGAATGCGTTCTTTGTCAATCTCACGCAGCTATGTCAGAGTCGAGTCATAGATATTTATTTTATGATCTAAATGAGGCCAAAACGAAAAGCAAAAAAATACGAATGCCATATTTTTGCACGTATTAGCCTGCAGTAGAAAAGTTCTAAAGCACCCCATCGAATGTTTTCCTTAGACGAATAAAACGTGTGTAGCTGCCAACGCAAAGCACACCAAACAAGGTCCAAAAACAAGAAGGATCGGAGGGAGGAGAACCCTTCCGGAAACGTAGGAATTACGTCGGTCCGGATTACCATGTCCGTTCGCTGAGCGTTACTGACCCAAATTCCGGTGACGCAAATTGATTTTCTCCGGCCGCGACCCCCGTCGGATAACTAAACGTACGGTAATTTGACCTGGACACAGAATATGTATCAAAGAGAACAAAGGCTGCCGACCTTATGGGCAGAGCCGGGTGCCATTACAATGTGTAATAGGAGCACGGTCTGGACGGCGGATATTTAATAATAAAAGGTGGCGGGCATGAATCGTTCCTCGTCCGAAATATCAGGATCCCAACAGAGCCGGTTGTGGAATTGCAGAAAGCATAACGTGCTTGTTATAGCATTGTCCTGGTCCGGCACAGGTTTCACAATCGTATTTAATTAATGTTAATAAATTTGTTAAGGATTTCAACGGCTGTCTACTTTCCATAGTATTTCAGAAAACGACACTTCTCTTCTACAAGCCTCGTAAATGTCCATTGTTAAAAGAATCTGAAAAAAAAACATCATATTTGGTATCTCTCGCACCACTGATTTTTCAATAGATAGCAAGTGCTGTTAATCTGTCTTTACAATCTAATTTAAACGTTTACATTTTTTTAAAAACTCGCATTCCGCCTTTTACTGCTGCGCGACGGTAACCCTGACCACCACTATAAACACTTTCCAGAATTAGCGTTTTTTAAATGAATTTTTCAAGTCGAATGTAATTGACAGCATATTAACTAAATTTCTAATTGGAACGTCGTCCCAGAGTTGGTCTTCATATACACTAACGTAATTTATTTTCATAAAAAAAACATATTGTTATGTTTTTGCTGAGTGAATGTGAGATTGAAATTGAATGAAAGTTATTTTATTTTTAATTTTAATTTTTGCCCAGGCGCCAATAAGATCTAGTCTTATAAATTTCAGATATAACTCGCTCTTTCTCAGGGCGTGTTTCTCTAAAATTTTTATTATATATTTGTATGAAATGACAAATACTGTTTAACATAAAATTAACAAAATATATTACATATTTAAATTTTCAGACAATTGAAAATTGGTATTCTTAAATCTATTTTATCCTATGTTAATTTAGAGGTAAAACTTTGATAATTAGTCGACTTTGATATTTTTGGATGAGAAATTTTTATAGCTATAAGTTAGATTGTTATGTACGAATTCGTACGATGAAAATTTTTTTAAATTGGCCAATTTATATACTTATGTGACTCACTTTTCGCTTGAGTGTATCGTTGGTTCCGTATATTCCACCCAGATCACATACTTCTATACATACACCGAGCACTGCATATCTAACTACTCGTCTCCTTTTAATATATAACCGTAATAGACCGTAACACGAAGTCTCATGCATTAGCAAATTGTGGAATTTCTAGCTACTGATTGGACACGTAAAAATTTGCTTTAGTACACCTTAAGTATCCATAAGGTGTAAAGATATACATTTCTATTTATAAACAAATTTTGTCTTCTTTTTTATTTTTTGCTAGATTCATCGCTTCATGCCAGTTTGTTCCTCTTTTCTTTAAGTCTTCTGCCACTACTTGGTCCTTGATCCCATGTTTTTAATGGGTCTGCCTCGTTTCCTTTCCTTTTTTTTTATTTGCCAAATCATTTTCAGCTGTCTTTCTATTCTTATTCATAACCTATCTTCGGAAATAACAGTGACGTTAACCGACAAACCGACCAATGGGAAAATGAATCATAGCGCGTGCGTATAATACACAAAGTGCAACACCCCCACTTTTTGGCTTCAATTCCCTTTCAAAATGCTTTGTATATGTATAGAAGTATGTGATCCAGATGTAGTGAACCTCGTCCTAGCCGATGTTGGGTTATGTATGGTCTGGATCCACGAACTGGTACCATGTACTTGTTATTCCAATGGTAGGTTGGTCGTTGTATTTTCTCACAACACTTCACTAGTTTTAATTGGAAATTTATTCCTTGCACTTTTGTTTAAATGACACTACTTCTTCCCATTATATAAACCTCGTTGAATATTTGTACTGTTGAGAAGTTTTTGACTGCTGGAATATTTTCACTTTTGACAGTTGTCAAAATACCAGTTGTTGACTATGAAAACAGGTAACTACGTAAACAATTATTTATTTAATTTTGACTGTCTTTTGTTTATGTTAACAAATGAGGTTGTTGTTATAGCAACGTCAGTTTGAAATTTTCTGAAATTTTTACATTGGAATTGTTCCTTTATGTATGTCTTTTGCAGCATGACACTGATATATTTAAATTTTACACAATTTTCTGCAAATTTACAAACCCAAATCTTTATATTACGTTGATTTTTAAAGTTTATAAAAAATGTTGCTACTTTATCGAAATTTAAGCAAATTATGTTGTTTAGCTTAATTTTATGCCACTAGTCTTGTTCCACAACATTTATAACGAGCGTTCAAATAAAAACGTGGTCAAGTTGGTTCTGAAAATTTGGACGTAGGGCGTAGCTTATAGCAAATGAACTTAAACGTCATCTGTCAAAGCACTATATCGCCGCTATCAATTTGAATATTTTCGTTTTAAAAAGCCTTTAAAATGGTGTTTTCTCAAGAATAAAAAGTGTTTATCATAGAGTCCTACTTTAGAAATGGACGCAAGATTGATGGAATATGGAAGTATTCTATTGAGGAATGTTTCATAGAATTTCAAAATCAATTTCCCGGCGTTGTTGAGTACAAAATTTTTCAAAGTGCAGTTCAGCGTTGTGTTAATGTTTTTCGTGAAACGGGCAGTGTAACAAGAAAAGAAGGAAGCGGCCGACCTAAAAAGCGGACTGAAGAATTAAAAGAAAATGTCCAACAAACAATGGAAAATGCGCCAAGAACTTCTGTACGTGTTTTATCACAAATGGTGGGAGTATCAGACGGTACCTGCCACAAAGTGTTAAAAAAAGCTCCTATAATTGTTTGTTATTGTTATCACGATTATTCTTTAAAATAAAGTTATATAGTCATTAACGTTATTGAAACTGACAGCTGCTATACAGCTCGTTGAGAAATGAGGTTAAGTTGGTCGCTATAAGCTACTCCTCACGTCCATTGTGTCAGAGCCAACTTCGACCACGTTTTTATTTGAACGCTCGTTATTACGTTAATTTCACTATTTTAAAGAGTTTTATATTGTACGAATTAACTAATAATTAAAATATTTTTAGATTGACCTTTTCTTGACAACTTTCAAATTTTACACACTCCATGGAATGTAAATTGGGATTTAAATACAGTCTTGTATGAATAGGAGGTCTTTTTAACACAACACAGGTCATTTTACATATGAGAAGTATCATTTACACAATAAATTTTACACAATGTCGAGTTATGGGTTTGACATTTCGAAAATCGCTATCTGAAATTATCTAAAGAACTAATTTTAATTCCACTCATAAATATAGACTAAAGGTATAATGTACTTTAATTGTAGTCTTAGTTTATTGCATGGATTTTATTTATAAGTGCAATTCTTTCTAGTCCTGCGATAAATCTGTCAAAATCTTTATTTTTTAAATTTCCCCAAACCAATGCTCCTATATGGTGAATATGTTTACAAAATTGTACTAGGTTATACATTTTAATTTCCTAGTATGTATTATTGCTTTTATTAAACTATTTATGTTAAAATTTTGCATTATTTAATTTATTTTGACAGATTGACTTTATCATGTAGCGATTTTGCCATTTATGTACTAAAACTTATTCTGTTCGTTAAATTGTATCCTTAATTCTCTCATATCTAGTACAAACACATCCCTGTTGTCAGAGTTCTCTATTTCAGTGTCATAATTTTGAAAATTTTATTGTATTATATATTTGGGTATCGTTATCGGCTTATATATCATAACAATATATTCAATTAATTTATTTTTGCTCTATTCTAGTCATATTCTGCAAGACAGCAAGAATGGTCAAAGCTTTCGTGACCACGACTGTTAGGCAACCAAACTTACACTAAAGGCAATGATTAACACGAAATTCCTTTAACAGAGAGAATGGTCCAGTTGAATACATTTTTTTCAATTGTTTGCAAACGTTCAACTTTAAACTGCAAAATGTATTTCTTTTTTCAATCGAATAAAATCAATTTTTACAATTTTACTTACAAAATAATCATGCTCTAAGATATTTCAAATTTGTATTCTAGAGATTAAAGATTAGGTCCATTGTAAACCACTTTCAATCAGAGGTAATGAAAATAATGTTAAAACTACAAAAATTCTCCTTGCTTTATTAATTTTTTTCAATATTTAAATATAAATTAGAGGTAAACGAATACAAATAAGATTTTTAAATAAATAAAATAAAATGTGTCGATTTTGTAGTACGAAGATAGTGTTGTGCTTAAATTTCAGCTCGAATTTTAGTAATTATGAATCTCTTAAAACAGGAACTTAACTTTTAATTAAAATTATGAATTGGAAAAATATGTCATTAAAATACCCAAAGGTTCACGTCGTCCAAATAATCATACGTATTAAATATTTAGGTACTTACCAAAAAGCAAAATTCAGTAATTTTTAAACGTACAAGTACAATACAAACTACAACATGTGCTCAAAATGTCCACCACCATTTTCGAATCCAATTTTCCTCAAGAAAAGGAAATAGTGGTATGCAAAAAACACCCAGACACGGTCCAAATCCAGATACCAACTGAATTGGGTATTGCTGGACAGCTTAGTACCTCGTGTTATCCGCCGCACCGTTGTCACAACGCTAATTATTTTTTAGAATTAAGCATGAAGAAGTTCAAAAAAGTGATAAACATTGTATTTTATGGTATTTTGTGCACGCAGTTATGTCAATAGTCCTTAATTAATCGTACTTTTGTACATCAGGCTGGAGATTTTGATATTTTTTTTCTCGGAAATAGTTAAGTTTAGAACCCATGTCATATAAGTTTTTTTTGGTTTATTTTAATGTATTCTATTGTCTGTTAAAATTAAGGCAGTCAAACTTCAAGTGTGTGGAGAGGATTTTTAAATATGTTTCTTTAGATGAGGTCTAATAGATAAAAATCTAGAGGTGTGGGATCAGGACTTCGAGCAGGCCACAAAACCCTAGTAATCAATCTTATCCATAAAATTCTTGAAGATATCTTACCGTTTCTACTGCAGTATCTGTTTTGGCTTTATCTTATTGACACTACTCATGCTGCAGTTCATCGTCATGCATTTAGTCTTGTTGTAAAATGATAGTATTATTTGTTACTTCTCGAAGGAAATTAGGCCTATTAGCCGTCTTCTTGAAACTACCACTCTGATACCTTGAAAAAAACCTTCAATTCATCGGCATAAGAGTCAGAATTGACTTAATACATTAGTACAATGAGATTAGTACTGCTCACATTAAACTCATTGTTAGAATTAAAAGCGAAGCCACTATCTAAGTAATAAATCGCAATTATCGGTTTACTTATGCGTCTACAATTTATATAAAAAGGTTGGAATAGAAAAAAGAACATTAACTTGCCTCGTGCCTAATGATCGTCATCATTGTTACGGGATATTCTAGAAATACGCCTTTATTTATATTTTAGAAAGTATTTTCGCTTAAGACGGATACACATCTCCCTCCCCCAAATCTCGTCCTGCATTATAAGAAAAGAAATATTGATTCTCCATTAGCATTAAACATGCGCCTTTCTCAATACGACGGCTTTCAAGCAGAATTTCATTGGAATTGTAATACATAACTCGGTATTGTAGCCCATATATAACCCAGCTGCCTTGTTCATTATCTAGAAGACGTATTATTGACAAGAATTATATTTTCTGTAACATATGGAACGTAATAAACTGTCCCAGTTAATCATCTCCACGCGCAATATTTTTAATATTCTTACTTCTTTGGACGCTTCCCAAAGAAGTAAGAAATTTTTCAACTTAGGAATCACGTTATAGATGGCGCCAGGCTGATGAACTGTCTTCTCTCCCTTTCAGCGGTGTTTTGATTAAGAGAATTTTAATTACTGCTTCAAGGGTGCTGTTCCCTTATTGGTAGTAAATCAAATGACACATTAATTTAGAAATCCAATTAGTACGTTTGAAACTGGCGAAACTGATACATTCATTAAAGTGCCAAGTTATATCGGTGCCGCAGCGTAGTTATAGACACTAGTTGATGAAAGGGTTCGCTGTTGTTACAAAAACATGTCAATGGTGCCGTAGTATATTCCTGTCATAAATTGTTTCCACTTCAGTATGAAATACTTAATTTTTTAAATAATCCCATACAAAATCGAGAGTGTTTAGGTCGGGAAACCGCGGTGGTTATGCTACCTGTCCTCCTAGTCCAATGTAACGTAACGTATGTTTGACATAAGTTCATTAACAACTAAGTATAAGTTTGACAATTTCAATCATTTTCTTGAAATCTGTTAATACTTTAATATAACTTTTTGGTGATATCTATCCTTTTTAACTGCAATACTATTTCTTATCTCATTACAACGAATCAACAAGATGATGAGGGTAACCTATAGTTGTTTTTTGAGTTTGTTCGTACGGTCGATCCCTGAGGAGGAGATCTATCCCGGAAACACTTTTACTAAGTCTACTGAATTCTCATCCCCTTAGCCTTGTCTTCCACTATGAGCTTTCAATGGAGTTCTTCTAATGCTTCTTTAATTGGTACTTTATGAACTTTAATGTCACATCGAAACTCACCACGATTTGGATGTAGTTGGATTCGATTCAAACTTGCTGATAAAATCTCTAGTGATTTTGACATGTGGTTCGGTTTTTTCTCTTAAATCTTTGGACGAATATGTAAGTGACTGTCCCAACTGTAATACATTGTAATACATTTATTAATTTCATTAAAAACTAATGCTGCGAAGTTTACCACTCACTGAAATGCCTTTGTCCTTGACATTTTGATGGACAACCTTATACTTTTCAAATACCACAATAATAAATTATCTGCTAAACTGTAATACATTTTGTGACATTAAAGTCACCGACATCAAATATGATCCCTAATGAGTGTAAATGAGTACACATATATACAAGTTATTAATGGACACATTTACAATAATTTCAGTGCGTTATTAGTGTTTACTTGAAATTACCAGTAAAAAACATCTTAATGTACAAACCGCACATATATCTGAATTGATTTTTCATTAAGATCGATTTTACGATATGATAAAACGGGAACTTCTCGGTTCAAATTAGCGTTCATACGATTTTGAAAAGCGGAAGCACATAAAGAATCTTCACATGAAAAGAATTGTCTTAATAAAAATTACTGCCGCATTGTGGTCCTCTGCGTTTTGTGCAAAAAAAATCTAAAATTGATATCATGTAATAATAATAAATCATAACCATAATAAAAAAGTATTTTTTGTAAAACTGTCATTAAAAATTACATTTTTAATTCATTAATAAGTGAACTAAAAACTGATTTTTATGTTACGCGACAAAAACACTTTTAACACTAGTGTTAAAAATAAAATGATATATACTATTTAGTAATATGCATCCTTCTCAAGATAATAGAAAGCTGTATTGATAAATTTAGAAAGAATATATTATTTAGAAACATTAATACCTGTTTATTCAGACAGTTATAAATTATTTAATTAGAAATATTGATATTAATATTACAACCCGAACAGTTACTTATGTTAATTCCCCGAAGTAATTGAAGAGATACTCAGTTTAACTGCAATACTATGCGCAACCTAAATGCGCAATAACCAGCGAGGGCTATACCCACGATAAATGAACCTAAATGCGCAATAACCAGCGAGAGCTAAAACCACGACAGGTTCACCTAAATGTGCAGTAACCTGCGCGCACTGAACCCACTAGAGGTTAACCTTAAACCCACGATAGATTAACCTTGTAACCTGCGAGGGCTAAACATACGACAGATAAACCTAAGTACACAGTTTAGCGTAGCAGGTTAGAGCTTACTTAGGTTTACCTGTCGTGGATTTAACCCTCGCTGGTTATTGCGCATTTAGGTTAACGTGTCGTAGGTTATAGTGCATTATGATGAACCTGTCATGAGCTTAGCATGCGAATGTAACAGCGTGTATACATAAGTATCTGCTTCATATAGTAGTGTTTTCGCAATTTTAGGTTAGAAAATCTTGAAATATTGAGTTCCGCCGGTGTTTTCAAATTCAGCCACTCAAGAAACATATACAGGGTAGCCAAATGAAAATGAAACAGAGCACTTTTCGGGAACTGCGTCAAGATTGTAGAAAAACGCTAAGACTCGTCGATTTTAGATTAAAGGGGGACATTCTTTGCTGGTATTTTTGACTCCGCCACTTTCACCCCAAGCAACTGTAAGCATCACCCCAAAATATTTCAATGGCATTGGGGGTTGAGTAATATTTCTTTTGAAAGCTCTTACAATTCTCTTTACAACAGACTTTAAGTTTTATAATTCCGCCCAATACTTATTAAGANCCGGAAATGCTTCGGAATGTGCGCGAACGTTTAGAACAAAATATTTATTCTTGTATGGAAGCGGGCGATCGTCAGTGAACATTTTCCTAAATACTAAGTAAGCAACTATACATAATTTAAATTTTAAAATGTATTTTTTTCAAAGTATTGGGCGGAATTATAAAATTTAAAGTCTGTTGTAAAGAGAATTGTAAGAGCTTTCAAAAGAAATATTACTCAACCCCCAATGCCATTTAAATATTTCGGGATGATGCTTACCCTTGCTTGGGGGTGAAAGTGGCGTAGTAAAAAATACCAGCAAAGAATGTCCCCCTTTAATCTAAAATCGACGGGTCTGAGCGTTCTTCTACAATCTTGAGCAGTTCCTGAAAATGGCTCTGTTTAGTTTTCATTTGGCCACCCTGTATAAGTACTTTATATCCCGTTTTTGGGTAAATTTTGTTTATTTCTATGTTGTAACGAAATCACTAAAGTACAAAACTTCAATCTATTATATCTTTATGGAAAAAAAAAGATTTTCAAAAAAATCAGTGCCCTTAGAAGGGTATGAGTACTTTGAGATGGTTTAAACGCGATTTTAGAAAAAAAAATTAATTCACGTTGTAATCTGACACCGAATATAGCGAAAAAATGCGGTTTTTGCACTTTTAGGTTAGAATATCTCGAGAACCTAGGGTGATGGGCCAATTCTGAGGTCCGATTCATAATCAGCGCACCAAAATCCTTCGGTTACATAGGTCCGGTTATTAGTTCTGAAAATTGTCGGCCTGTGTAATCGAATGGCATAGAAAAAATTGTTTTATTGTTAAATCATAAAAATTAACGTTTAAAAAATTGAAATTGTTATGACTTTTCTATTAAAAATAAGATATATCTATTTCTCTGAAAAGAAAGTTTACATTTTTTTGCAGTAGATTGAAAAAAAAACTATAAAATTAATTCGATTTACGGTCGATAGCCGCACGGTTTAAGGCGTCAGTGCTTAAATCGATGTGTCGATCTGCCCGGGTTTCGAATCCCGCGGCCGGTAGACCGTAGATTAGCTATGCTTGTACGAAGGATTGGCACCCTCTGTGCAGGTATGGTAGGCTGGAAAAATTTTGGCTTGGGTCAATCTGAGAGATTGACACCGGTTGGCATTTGACCGCCCCCCTAATTAATGAGGTTTTCCAGGTTTCCCTCATTCCTGCACTGAATGGTGGTTAGAGCCTACCAACGTAAGACGTTCCTGGGCGCAAATGCGGCCTGCGTAATAATAATATGCCGCCTCCTCTCCCGCACAAGTCTCTGACTTCTGGCCTAATTCTCGTAGTTAGAATGAGGAGTAGAGATATTATTATTATTATTCATTTTTCTGCTTTTTTGATTTTTTTAAATTTCCCCTTAACTTTTAGTCTCCCTAACTTGTTCATTTTAATAGTATAAGAAAAAGTCCATTGACCATTTTTTTATAGAATTATATGCTCCACAACTTTCATAAGAAACTTTTTTCTGGCTCTTCCCCCTTTTGAGTACTGACGAAAAAAATAAAGGGGGTTACATTATCATTTTTCACCCATGTCGGGGGCTTGAAAAAAAAATACTGTCACTTATTGTTATTATATACCTCAAACCAACTTATATCAAAAATTCAGGCAAGTTGACCAAAATTGCGATTTAAAGGCTCATTTAATTGGACTGCAATTTGAGCTCTTCGTCAACGGANTGATGCTTACCCTTGCTTGGGGGTGAAAGTGGCGGAGTAAAAAATACCAGCAAAGAATGTCCCCCTTTAATCTAAAATCGACGGGTCTGAGCGTTTTTCTACAATCTTGAGCAGTTCCTGAAAATGGCTCTGTTTAGTTTTCATTTGGTCACCCTGTATAAGTACTTTATATCCCGTTTTTGGGTAAATTTTGTTTATTTCTATGTTGTAACGAAATCACTAAAGTACTAAACTTCAATCTATTATATCTTTATGGAAAAAAAAAGATTTTCAAAAAAATCAGTGCATTTAGAAGGGTATGAGTACTTTGATATGGTTTAACGCAATTTTAGAAAAAAAAATTAGTTCACGTTGTAATCTGACACCGAATATAGCGAAAAAAACGCGGTTTTTGCACTTTTAGGTTAGAATATCTTGAGAACCTAGGGTGATGGGCCAATTCATAATCAGCGCACCAAAATCCTTCGGTTACATAGGTCCGTTTCTAGGTTTCTAGTTCTGAAAATTGTCGGCCTGTGCAATCGAATGGCATAGAAAAAAATTGTTTTATTGTTAAAGCATAAAAATTAACGTTTAAAAAATTGAAATTGTTATGACTTTTCTATTAAAAATAAGAATTATCTATTTCTCTGAAAAGAAAGTTTACATTTTTTTACAGTAGATTGAAAAAAAAAATTATAAAATTCATTCGATTTACGGTCGATAGCCGTACGGTTTAAGACGTCGGTACTTAAATCGATGTGTCGATCTGTCCGGGTTTCGAATCCCGCGGCCGGTAGACCGTAGATTAGCTATGCTTGTACGAAGAATTGGCACCCTCTGCACCCATTGCAGGTATGGTAGGGTGGAAAACTGTTGGCTTGGGTCAATGTGAGAGATTGACACCGGTTGGCATTTGACCGCCCCCCTAATTAATGAGGTATTCCAGGTTTCCCTCATTCCTGCACTGAATGGTGGTTAGGGCCTACCAACGTAAGTCGTTCCTGGTCGCAAATGCGGCCTGCGTAATAATAATATGCCGCCTCCTCTCCCGCACAAGTCTCCGACTTCTGGGCTAATTCTCGTAGTTAGAATGAGGAGTAGTTGATTTCCCTTAACTTCTAGTCTTCCTAACTCTGTTAATTTTAATAGTACAAGGAAAAGTCAATTGACCTTTTTTTATAGAATTGGATGCTCCACAACTTTCATAAGAAACTTTTTTTCTGGCTCTTTCATCTTTTGAGTTATCTTAAAAAAATAAAGGGGGTTATTTTATCATTTTTCACCCCTGGCTGGGGGTTGAAAAAAAAAATTGCTGTCACTTACTGTTATTATATACCTCAAACCAACTTATATCAAAAATTCAGGCAAGTTGACCAAAATTGCGATTTAAAGGCTCATTTAATTGGACTGCAATTTGAGCTCTTCGTCAACGGAACGACTCCGTTTACGCCTCCGGAAGGTCGATGACGAACGCGAGGCAAACTAGACCTACTTGTGGCTGCATCCTCCGAGACCCGGGCGTTTCCCAAAACTAATTCCTAATAGTGGATTCAATGCCGGTCCCGGCGTTATTAAATCCCTGGCAAATTTAATATTTACCAAGAAATGAATTTCTGGAGACGGCCGCCCCGTCTCTCTTTCACATCCACTTCTCCGAGGACACGTGCGTTCGCCCTTATTACTTATTCCGTGTTACAGATCAAAACCCGGGGGAACGACGGACCGAATTCAAATATCCCTCGCGGAGGCCGGGAACTCTGAAAGTAAAATGACACGGCGGGAGGTTTTTTCCTTCGATTCCTTTTTTTTGCTTTGTAATGTCGGTGGTTGCAAAAATCTGTATTATACAAGGACAAAATGTCTTGTAAAAGTTTATTATCCATCTTATTGTGGTTCTCATTTACGCGCAAAAGTTTAACACAATTGTATGTGTGCTATACAGGGTGATTCAGTTATGATATCGTTAATTTTATGGGAAGATAGGGAAAAATGAGTAGAATACGAATTCGTGCTTAAAAAAAATTTTAAATACCTATTTATGCAGAAAAAAATATTTTTAAATCATTATTTAAACCTCTTTTGGGTCCGCTACTGATCGTTGACCCACAAAGAGTAAATCTTGAACTACACTAATGCGGTTGCTACCCGCTTGTGGGTGATAAAATAAAACTTTAATAGATTTTCCTTTCCAAGGACAATAAGGCTCTCTCCAACTATAGGGTTGGCCCTAGCTCAGCTCAGCAATGGGGGTGGGGTTGATACAACTGAAAATAATTATCTTAAGGCGCCACCTGTTTTACAACCCGATGGACAGTACGCAAGAATGCTGGAGAGACGCCGAAACCTTACAGTACAAAAAAACGGGAAAAAGGTACAAATAAAATCCTTAAGAAAGTAACTATACAAACGGTAACTTTAATTTATCTAAATGGCCGGTGTCTAAAGGCTACAATCGCTAAATCAATTTAGTTGTAAATATTGGCCGATTATGCACCTCTTAAGTATGTTTCGCAAAATAGTGTTAACTATAGGTAATTTAAATAATAAGGATAGTGATAACCCTCTCCGATAGCGCTATTGGTTCGGTGTACAGAATTTCGAAGAAATAAATTACATAAAACTTATACCTTCTAACTCAAATTAAGTGCCTACTCGATTAAATATTTTTTTATATTCTTACACTATTCTTAACAATATTAAGTAAAGCGTAAGCGAATAAAGGCCATTTAAATAGTAACAAGGCCAATTGAGCTTAGCATAAACAAAGCGTGAATCCTATCAAAAGATTTGTAAGTGAACCTAAAGTTCATTAATTATTGCTGTTACCTATATCGAAGTAATATAAATTTATAAATTATAACAAAAGAACAGGGAAAAGGTCAGCAAGAATTGTAAGTAAATAATGTATGTACCTTATTAAAACAATTAACTAATAAGTTACCTAACAGTACGCCAAAGTAAATAACAAGGAAAATACTAAGAGTTAATGTCTACTAAGGTGAGTAAAGTAATTATCTGGTAGCGGAATAGAATAAGTAAAATAGGCGATGATAATTGCTACCACTTAAGCTAAATTTCCAAATAAAAGATAGCGTAAAATCTATATATTATACTATGTGAGACTAGGCCAGATCATATAGGGATTAACTATGTAACATGCATAACTTAAAATTAAGCTTATCTGAGCGGTTTCTGCAGCACCAGTGACAGGTTCCAGTGATTATGCAGGTGAAGATTTACTACTCCAACCATACGAGAGCATTCACAAAAGGACATGAAGCCAGGCAGCAACTGGGCGAGTCTTAGATAGGGATACTGCTCTCCAATACAGATAATAATCAAACCAAAGCGAGGAGTAAACCTGCGTTGTTTAACCAAGGTCCGGGGTTATGATACCTTGGACATCCACTGGCAATGAATCACCCGGTATATGAGGATGAAGTAGGAAAACACCTAGCACACTAACAGGGACAAAGACGATGACGTTGATTCCAAAAGGCTGAGAAGTACATTTTTGATTGATGTATCCTAAATAGAATCTGTGTTGTGTTAGGCGAATTGGGCGCAGAGAAATATATTTTCTGAATATTTCAACAGCATTCACGCAAAATCCTTCTTCTATAATTGTAAATTTTCTTGAAATGCCCGTCTTGGTGTCAGATATTGAAACAAGCAGAACTGCCAACGTCCTGTACGTCACTAATTTTCAAATTTGTCAATTCGCAGCATCGACAGGCACCAGAAACCCCCATTATTAGAGCAACCTAAAATAATTCAAAGTTCACTATACACCCAACAACATGTAAAGGGAAACCCCAGTCAAAAATTCTTCAATATGTGCTCCTTCCAATACTGCAGCTTTATTGCTTTGTGTCCTCTCGATTCACTCTTCAAACAAGCAGTAAGCTTGTTATATTTGTCAATATCTATATTTTTGTAGACCTCAACATCGAATACTTCACCACATAGATGAAATTACATATTCTTTCTTCAAATTTAAAAAATACGATAGCATGACTTCATTTATTGTCATTACTCTCCATTTCTTCCTCCATTCGTTAAATTCGGCGAACACTTTTTCGTAATGTTTCCTGGATTTCGCTGGCAATAAATGGAAGATTGCTTCTTGAGATTCTTCAAAAACAGCCACAGGAACACAATTACTTTCTTATCTTGCATTTTTACCAAATTCAAATATAACTGTTTATTAAATAATTGATAATAAACAACATACCATAGCAACCAATAGGTATAACAAAACCTACCACGTTTCATTGAGTACTAGTACATAGCACTTCGTTAATAAAGTTGGGATCCGTTGCAGTTTGGTTTTGAAACCAATTGCAAAATTCAAGGCGACTGGGGAAATCAGCTGTTCCGCTTCAACGTTCGAACGCTTTACAGTCTGCCGGCGCGTTTATTCTCATCTAAACTTACTTGCTGTTGAGATGTTCACTGAACTAATCGGAATGACGCGCATTCGTTTTTGTTTCCGAATTATTTGTGAAATGTTATAATCTGGACTATTGTTCTGCACCATAATTTTGTCGGGAGCCATGATGTAGCTTCTAGTTTTTTTTTTTTTCACTTGAAGATGAAACATTCGTTAAAATTGTTTACCTTTTGTAAAATGTTTGTATTTGTAGTAGGTTTGAGTTAATGAGTTAATTAATTTTTTCTATTTTAAATAATAAAGTAATTACGAAATTTCAAAGGTAATTTATTTGATAACAGAAACGAATGACGTGATCTAATGTACAGGAACTTGTAATAGATTGTTGTTGGTGACGAAAAGTAAAACATCTGTTTAATAAAAACTACAGTAAAAAAATTAACAGAAAGCGTCCCGCTTCTGGTCATTCTCGAACGCCGATTGTGGAAGAAGAAATTCTGGAAATAATGGAAGAGAATCCGGTAGCAAGATATGCAATAATCGAAATTTCCATTTAATTGATATAACGCCTGTAATACCATCGACAGGACCACCAAATAAATCCAAAGCGGTTTAACGAATCCCGGAAACGCCCGTTCTGATAACTTAAACCGTTCCACCTGACTGTTTTAAAGCCATAGGGGCCACATTTCAACCCGGGGGCTAATGCAGCCCTTATCGAATACATCACCATTCGTTCCTGGATGCTCCTGGCAATATATCATCCTCTTCCACCTCATATCGTCACCGTGAAATATGTTCTAAAAATTGTTGACCTCTCCAGATTCGACCCTATTAATTTTTATTTATGAACGCTTTTCGCCGTCGACAATTTATGTGGCGAATACTCTGAATGCGCGCCGTAAGGGCCTAAGTTATGTGACAATCGGAGTGGAACTAGATGGGAGTTTTTTTGTGGCATATGCCGACGGTTAGGGGGCGCTAGGTGAGCGAGGGGGAGTCCGCCCGCCTCGTATACGGTGGAATAATATGAACTGTGGCCTCTACTGTGAACTACCACGCTCGCAAAAATGTTTCCTAAGACGCATTTCTAAAATGCTTATCCGTCGCGAAAGGATTTGTAAAGCCATATCGATACGGAATCAAAAAAATCCTCCCGTCTGCAACTAATTGCATCCAATAATTCCAAACTTTTCGCCGTTGTCCACTATCAGCATCTTCAGTGGTGACGCTGCGAAAGCTTTGCTGCTACTGAAGTCGCTTGTGACCTCGTCACCTCTCTTATAGCGTCAGCGTGGTTGCGCGCGCATCTAGGCCTGCGCAGTAGAGCAGTGGGAGTAGGGTAAGAGGTCCCGCTTATTATTACACTGGAGACGCCTTGCGCGCATCTAGTCCTATGGAGTGGAGTACAGGGCGTGGTTTCGGGTACGTCTTCAGTATCGCCGGCCCACACAGTACAGTAATGTTTTGTTAGGTGGGAGGTATGGCGATTGCGCCTGCGATGACGGTGCCATTTCATCCGTCAACATATAAGTGAGCTCATCGAGTTAAAGTTGCAAAAATTTACACGTAAAGAATGATTATGTTGTATAGAACATGGACTTTCTTCAATAATATTATATCTATATAATGTTACTCAACTAACAACGAAGCGGAAGAGACTTTCAAATGAGCAATGATGACAGTTAATAAACAGTACATTGTACTACCACTTGTGTGTGAGTTATTGTAACACCTCAAGTACTTGCACTTTCCACACACAATTGTTCTTTGGAAACGTGTAAATCTTCAGCTACTATACTGATATTGTTGCTGGTGCAAACGTACCAAAGTACTCGAGCGGCTGTATTAAAAAATTTGATTCGCCAAATCCAGACAATGTTTACTAAAGCAAACATTCTATCAATAGTTATCGCCCTTTAAATGTAATTCCTCGAATTTATGTTCCTGTCGTGTTGACTTCAAGACTGTGAGTCCTACATCGTTGTCTAGTAGTATTTCCAGAACAATTTTTTACTTTTCTGTGTCCGAAATAAAACACATGCGTTGCGTTGTACGCATATTTTACGCTAGTGTGAAAAGACCTTTAGATGAACTTTTAAAAACTACCACAATCCAAAACAAAAACCATTACATTAATTGACTAATATTTCTAATTTCCTTTCGTGACGTTTTGTTTTGTTACAGCACTAATACGGCGTACGGCGAGGGCCCCTCATTGTAAGTACAAATGATATTTCTTTACTTTTTATAAATTATTTACTTGTCAAGTTGACAGTTTGATTGAAGTTTCATTACTATAAAGGCATTTATTGGACGTTTCATTTAATAATGGAATGTTGTTTCCAGGCGAAACGTCCAAATGTTTTATATTAACTTTCACAGAAATAGTATTATATAATAATACTAATAATACTAATAATTCTGACTCCGCCCCATATCATTTGTATAAAATTTTTTTAAAATTAACTACAAAATCAGTTACATTATGCACAAAAAAAACATACAAAAATTAAACATAAAAGAAAATAAAAAAATTGACCACTAAAATTTTAAATAATGATAACTTCTAATAGTAAAGCTGTCAAATATATGCGACGAGACATCTCAAAAGGAATGGAGTATGTAAAATACCGTGTTCAGATTAAAATGGGGTTTATTTTGGCCCAAACATTTAAAAGAGCGTTTTTCAGAACATAAGAGAAGTGTCAAACCAATTGCATTAATGAATTAACAAAAGAAAACAGCTGATAACAACAGGAAATCCAAAACGCAAGTACCTACTTCTTATTGCAATTTATTGGATGTAATTATATCAAAATTATATCATAAATACAACTGTCATAATTATTAACACGTAAATTGTTTTACGTATCGTTGCCATCTGTTCCACAGTCTGAATGGAATCCGTTATAGATCGCATCATTAGGTATGTTTCTACTCTTGTTTCAGCGAAACTTATTCCCAACTGTTTAATACATATTATTGTTTATTAATATTTTAAACATTTTTATACATATAGAAGTATGTATATGTATACTGAATTACATTATTGTTTATATTTTTTGTAAAAGAAAGTATTAAGTATTCGTTATTTAACTTTCACTATGACCACATGCACTTGAAATAACACGTGTTGGGTGCCACTTTGTTGGACAAATTTACTACTAGCTATGATGCTGATCTGAGTATATAATTTATTACTCCTTGCTTTTTTTAAGAAATTATTTTTTAGTGAATTTTTAATTGATTTTATCCCCTTTCTTGTACCTTTGTTTATACAGATCAAAAAGAATCGCATCTTGCCATCTACAGTGAACTGAAAATATGTATTATAACTTCTTTTAAATCAAAAAGATTACTACTCTCAATTTTTTAGTCTATAGCTTGACCAAATTGGATAAATAATATAAAGCTTCTGTCAAATAATTAGATTTGCCAGACTTAGCTGAAACTCTTGTAGAGAAGGTATCTAATTTATTGTTAGTACATATAATATTTTTTTGTGCATTATTTATAAATGCGGTCAATTTTTATTGATATTTTTCATGTATAATTGCAGTGTTTTATTGCATATAACTTGACAGAATTTGTGTTTATATTTGAAAAAGAAAGTAAATTGATTAACTTTATATTGTATTTTATATTAAAAGTAAACATATTTTAACTGTTTAATAGTGATCTGTTATTATATTTGACTTAATTTTGTTGGAAACAGAGATAAGTAACCTTTTAATCTGCAATAATGAACATCAAAGCAATACGCAGTAACATTAGATTTTGTAGAAATGGAAAGAAAAACTAAACATATACCTTCCACAAGTGCTCCCTTAAACATCCACGTTGGTTGAACAGCATGGGTTTATTATGCAAAATAGAACTCAGTGTCTTCAAACGCAAATAGACAAACCAAAGCAAAGCAAGCATCCACATATTTTGTAAGTACGTAGTGTTTACCTTCCCCATAAATAAACCTACCAGGCAGTGAAAAATGCGGATACATTTCGTTGGCTAACCCGAGAAGAATAGTTGCATGACTTCCAGAATCCACTTGCATAAAACTCTGAAAAACTGGCCGTCGCGCCATTTCAATATAAAATAACGCGCTTTATGCGCTAGCACAAGCACCGAGGCGAAATTTAAAATAATAAATATGTTTTGTTATCGGGCTCCCCACATTTTTATTTTCACCGTGCGGTTTTATGACGCCGCAGGGACAGGTTCTGGATTGGAGAGAGCGCAGTACATTTTACAGAGCGTTATATGGAAATATCCATTTAAATTCTAGACCTGTTTGTAAATAGGGGTCATTATATTTTTCGCGGTCTCCTTTCCTGCTCCAATAACGACACGTCTAACAAAATCTCGAATTCATGTATTGGGGTTTCGATACAAATAGATAAGTATACAGTGTGTACAGATTTGATCCGGAACACCAGTGTAGAATTTTACAGGGTGGGGCGATTCTAATGTCAATTTTTTTCAGAGTAGGGAGTTCATAGACACACGTATGGGACTTTTTGCTAAGGAGATAATGTTATCTCGTGACTTGCTATGATTTTTTTAATAATGATGTTTTTGGAAAATCGTAATAGGGATTTTCTATTAGAAATTTGACAACACTGCGTTATTCAGCACCATTTAAAATCCAAATACCCAAAATTTCATTAATTTATGTCGTTGCATGGTTTTTTTATAGAGCCTCAAAATCCCAAAAAGGTAAAACTCTTATTTTAGTTTGAAAATATAGGGGGCTTTTAGAAATGAGTAAAAACAATAAAATACAATTTAAAAGGGTTGAGATATCATGTTAAGAAAGAAAAGACAATACAAACTACCATTAACAAGTTAACAGTGCTTGCACAAATTAATATCAGTCAAGGAAAACAAAATTGGAAAGAAACACCAAAATATTCTAAATAAATATTCAAATTCAAAATTACACTATTAAAAATTCAAATATTTCCTTTTTCAACTAAACCGCCTTGTACTTCTACACATTTTTCAGTTTTTTTTATTTTGTTTATATACGTTGAATAACGTTTCTTCGTTAATCTGATTACAAGCTTCCGTAATTCGAGCACACAGTTCTTGAAGATTACGTCATCGATTCCTATCACATTTTCAAATGTCCCCATATAAAAAAATCTGCTGGTGTAAGATCAGGTGTTCTTGGTGGCCAGTTAATTAAATTAGATCGTCTACCTATCCATCTATTAGGATAGTGTGTTTGAAGCCATTCTGTCACAGGTCTGGGCAGTGGATAGGGGCACCATCTAGCTGTAGCATGGAATTTTGCCTATCAAGAAAAGGTACATCATCAAATGAATCATAAAATTCAGTTCGCAGAAATGTGTGAAAATATTTCCATTTAAATTTCCATGGACAAAAAGAATGGGCTGTATATAATCTTTGACCAGAAATGCCACAAAAAACATTAATTTTCTGTGGGTACTGACGCTTGCAGTTAATTACATAATCGGGGTTTTCATACAAGCAATATCGAGTGTTTTGTGAACTTACTATCCCGTTATTAGAAAATGTAGTTTGGTCCGTGTAAATAATGTTTTTTAAAAAATTTCTTTTCTTTAAATGATTCCAAACTGTCACCTTACTCACATTGGGTAAATCTCGAACTGCATCAGATAAACTACATATTTGTAGGATTATTTCGGAAATATTCAATTATAGTGTCGCCTTTTTCATTTGTTCGATGTCCTGAACCTCCTTTTACCGTAGATGAAATATTTATTATACCTAAAGAAAATTTGAACTGGTTAAAAAATACTACAAATTAGTACTTACATTTACCACTGAGATCACACATATGATTTATTCGTGATACAGTAGAAATTGATATTCGTCGGTTTGGATGTTCAGCATTAAAAATTCTAACTACTTCTCTGTAACTTCGATAATTTCTGCCTGTTAGTCGAATTATTTGCACTTTTTCGTTAATATTTAAGTCCATTTTTACTTTACTAGCAAAATTTTTCTCACGAAACAAAGCCGTAATTAAAGCGTTCTCATAGATGTCATGATTTGACATTTCAACAAGAAAAAATAAATTTCATTCCGAGTTATAAAAATTATGTCTTTAGAGAAATTACTGAATTTTAAAATGTAATGGTACTCATATTGTTTTCTCTTTATTAACATGATATTTCAACCTTTTTAAATTGTATTTAATTGTTTTTACTCATTTCTAAAAGCCCCCTACATGTTCAAACTAAAATAAGAATTTTAAGTTTTTGGGACTTTGAGGCTATATAAAAAACATGTAACGACATAAATTAATGAAATTTTGGGTATTTGGATTTTAAATAGTGCTGAATAACGCAGTGTTGTCAAATTTCTAATAAAAAAATCCTTAATACGATATTCCAAAAACATCATTACTGAAAAAATCATAGCATGCCACGAGATAACATTATCTCCTTAGAAATATGTCTCATATGTGTGTCTATGCACTCCCTACTCTGAAAAAAGAAAAGATATTAAAATCTCCCCACCTTGTAAAATTTTACACTAGTGTTCCGGATCAAATCTGTACAGACTGTATATTAGATATCAACACATTTACCTCTTTTAATCCAAAGGGTTTTATCTGTATTAAGTATTTGCTTATACCGGGTGCCCCATTTTAAAAATACACGTGAATATCTCTTAAGTTAAGGGCTTAATGAAAAAATTCTTCAAATAAAAGTTGTAGGGTTTTGAGGGGGGGCATCTAATGGTGACCTTGACCATGACTTTCAAGGTCATTTCAAGGTCAAGCTCATTTTTCAAATAGAAACCGGTATCTTTCAGATCAAAATAGAAAGTGCGGAGAATTTTGCTTCCGGATATAACCTTGATCATGACCTTAAGGTTCAAAAGTCATTTGAAGGTCATTCTAGTATTTTGCAGGCAAAAGTTCTTGATCTTTCTTTTTGATATGTGAGGCTCGCCATAATTTTCCAGAATACCCATTAACCCTTTGCGGCATGCATTTTTTATTCAAATGTTTTTGAACTCAGACTAGCTCAGAATTTAGTAATAGTTAAATCCGATACGGCGGATCCAATATGTCGAATACTCGGCTCGACCTTGAGTTTTAACGTAGGTTGAAGCATTTTCAAAGTGTTAATCCATATGAATATTAAAAATGATTACCAAAAATTGGTCGGCATTATTGTATTTGAATATTTTCAAATTCTGACTTCATATTCGCGATCAACGCCCTCGAAAACCCCCGAGTACACTATTCGGCAAGACGGAAATGAATTTTGCAACAAAAAACTAAAATGACCTTCAAATGCCCTTGAAGGTCATAGTCAAGGTCATGATCGGATGTACAATTTTTTGCTCTTTTTATTTCTGGTGTCAAAATATGTTTCCATTTGAAAAAATCAACTTGACCTTGAAGGTTATGGTCAAGGTCACCATTAGATGTCCCCCTCAAAACCCGACAACTTTTATTTGAAAAATTTTTTCATTAAGCCCTTAACTTAAGAGATATTCACGAGTATTTTTTAAAATGGGACACCCGGTATATGTTTGAAAATTGACATTAACAAGTAAAATAAAAATAGCAAAGCCGTTGTTACTGTGCTTAAATTTATTAAATTACTGTGCAAATGTATTATTACAGTTACAACCGAAATTATTTACTGTGCAAATATAATTAAAATACATTTTAAAATTTAATTACATGTTGTAGCGACGATACATTAAAAATTGGACAAACGGAGGGAAGAAGGGAGATAGAGGAATTCATACAACCGTAAATTCGTCGAATGACACTCATGATTCGAAGCCGCGTCACAATAAACACCGAATATATATTTCTGTCTGGGCCAGAAAGCGGCGTTAACGGCCAGACGAAATACGCGCTGATGGCGGTCGGCGCGTAGATCATCATATAGCGCGCTCCATCCAGTTAGCCGAAATTCCGGGGACCATAAATAGCCGGAGAGAACTTAAATGGATCAGCGCCAACTGGGACGGGCGATGATAAAAACCGCAGAATTCGCCAGGAGCCCTCGGCGGTGCTACCGTTCCGCAGACTAACCAGAAATGGTAGCCGGCCGCCGTGACAAATTCCCCAATACCATCCTGACAGTTGCTTACAGGGTTGTTGCGGTCTGGAGACCGATTTCGTTTGTCATTTTTTTTAAGAATTGTTGATTAATGTGCATGGTCTCGCCTTTCATGATTCAAGTGCCTAACTATATTATCAAGAGCCTCCTTGCCTCTCATTATTTAAGTGCTTGATTAACAAGATTGTCCTCACCTCTCACAAATCAAGTGCTTGATTAACATGAATGTCTTCGCTTTCCATGAATCAAGTGCTTGATTATCGTGAGTACCTCCAGGGAACTTAGTGCTTGATTAACGTGAATATCCTCGCCTCTTCATGATTCAAGTGCTTGATTAATAGTGAGTGTCCTCGCCTTTCATGATTCAAGTGTTTGATTATCAAGAACCACCTTGCCTCTCATTAATTAAGCGCTTGATTTACCTCATCTCTAATGATTCAAGTGTTTGATTAACGCGAGCAGCTTGAATTTTCGATCTTAGAATAAATGCATCAGTTAAAAACATGCCTAAATGGTTTTTTTATAATTTCAGGTTTGAATATCTCTAAATTTTGACGTGACGGATACAGATTCAGATTCAGGGAAAACATTTGCAACAGAAAGACTCTCAAATTCTAAAGAATGTGTTGCGATGTGTTATTCAACACGTACTTTGTATTGTTTCATCTGTTTATCTACCAAAATTAATTCAATATGAATACATTGAGTTCCACATGCTACATTGAATGATGATGAAGAAGAAGAATATGACGAAGACCAATCGGCGAAATTCACGCATTTGATGCTATAAATTTCAAAAACATAAGATGTAAGAGACTGCTTATGAAACGAGACAAATAATTATAGAAAGGACCGATGAAAATAGTTTTTATAAAAGTACATACATAACATTAAATAATACAATTCTGTATTAACTCAGTCTGTGCACTTTTTGTGCCACATTATTTCCTCAAACGATTTTTTGTAGGCAGGTGCGTCTCTTTCTTTGGGTGTTCCTTAGTAGTAGCCCAAGTTATTGGTTACTGGGAACTGGACTAAAAGACTAAAAATACATTCTTAAGTAAATATATAAGCCACATGAATCTTTTTATCAAAAACATTACATTAATGTATAAAATTTATATCCATACTCTTTTCTAGAAACTTTGTGTAGTATTCAACAAAATTTTCTTCATTTCTAAGTTCCAAATTTTTCTTTACTCCATCCGACATTTAAAATTTTGTAATTCTAACTTCAGATTCGTAATCAGCGACCTCGAAAACCTGCAGATCCAATATAGACTAGGGTGGATTTGTTTTGAGGTGTATGTTACATACAAGCATTTTCTGGATTACCTTCAGTACAACTCACATAATAAAAGTGTAGATCCCTAGATCTGGGCGAGGTACGGAACATTTTCAAAATTGCAAAAATGGTTAAAAAATTTAAAAAATACATATTTTATCTAAGTTTTTTACTTATATCTTGGAACCTATACATTTTGGAAGGATATTGAAGAGAAAACAAGTGTTTAATTTGATGTCGCCCTTTCAGGTTAGGATATCCTGAAAATCTGTCTTGATGCAGCAATTTTAAGATCAGAAAAACCTTTCCAAAAGTATAGGCTGCTTCCTAGTATAAAATTTTGTGGGTCACTCTAATCCACTTGCTTATGCGAATCCAACCGCCGCTACACTTTTTGTCAATCCGAATCGAGCTTTTCAGGAGAGATACTGATGTGTGCGTTTGTATAGAAATCGCATTAGCCCTGGTTGGTTTATTGTTGCCGGATATGATAATAAATCGTTAATATACATATCACATACGGTTCACGTATCGACCCGTATACTGTACTACTGAAAATGTGATATCCAGCGTTATACGAACAATATCGATGTGTCGGAATAAGTTATTGTCAGCGTTGGGTAACGAATGCATACGGGAACTCATCGGAAAAGTGCATGTTCATGGACGATGTAACTCTAGAGTGGAAATAACGATCCAGGACAGCGTTGTGTGTTGCTAGTCGAGATTTTGTAGCGAGATTTAACGAAAACTGTTCTTTCATCCTAATATTTAATTTAGTTTTTACGATTTAAAGTAATCACTGTACGTGCTCGTTTTTTAATAATCACTTATGGATATTTTGTACAGTATATGGAGATAAGACATTCCTGACATATTTAAACATGTTTTAACATGTCTTACGTTAAAGAAGAGGGAGAACCTTGGTTCTAATTGCATTCTGCGTGATAATTCCCGGATACCTACACTATTTCCTATCCTCCATTGTATCTGGCTCTCCTATCTTTGACATCACAGCGGGGAATAAGGCATGAAATTGCGTACGGTTCGTGTTAAAATAATAAATCATATACGAAACGAAATACACTGGCGGAGGCAGTAAATTTGACAGAAGTATAATGCTCATATTCGGATGCCTTTCCAGCCAAATGTGGCCGTCGTCGTTCCACATCGATCTGATGCACGTTTTTGGTATATATTTCGAAATACTGGGCAATATTTATTCCTTAGAACGCCCACGTAAATGTAGTATTATTGCAATATTAGGAAGACGTATAGTTTTACATCGATTGTCCTATGTAGCAGCAGCAAACAGGAATTTTAACTACTTAAAATGCTTCTTTCATAAAATTATAAGGTAGACATAGATTGACGCTATTTATGGTTAATTGGGATCAATTACAATTCAACTAAATATAAAATTGATTTTCGTCCGTTGCGATCGCATTCGATAGGAATCTAATTGGAATATAACTCAAACTGAAATACAATTGGAATATAGACAGAATTCAATTCGAATTAGACAGAAGTAAATTCGAATGTAATATAATAATATATTTGTACTTGACCTGTGTTAAAATTGTTTACCAGTTGGATTTCAACAACATTCAGTTGAAATACAATTGGAATCTAAATAGGAATCTAATTTCCAATTGGAATAAAACAATAAAATTTGACGCAAATGCCAATTTTATTGTTACCTAACTGTTAAATTTTTATTTGAGTTGGAATTAAACAAGAATTAAATTAGAATGCAATTGGAATATAAATAGAATTTATTTCCAGTTAGATGCAATAATAAAGTTACAAAATGTCTATTTCATTATTATTCGACTGAATTTTTATTCCAGTTGGAAATCAACATCATCAAATGTGATGGAATTTAATTGAAATACAATTGGAATTTAAGCGGATCAGGAACAAGTAGGATTACGTAATTAAGTAAATATCAATTTCACTATTACCTTATTCCAAACAGTTAAATTTGATTTTTAGTTGGACTTCAACATCACTCAACTGAAATACAATTGGAATCTAAATTGAATTAATTTCCAATTTGACGTAAATGTCAATTTTATTCTAACTTGTGTTAAATTTTTATTCGTTTTAATTAAACAAGGATTCAATCAGAATGCAATTGGAATCTAATTTAAATATAATTGGAATATAAATAGAATTAATGTCCAGTTAAATACCATAATAAAGTTTCTTATTATTCAATCTCATTTAAATTTATATTCCATTTGGAATTCAACAAGAATTAATTTGGAATGCGTTTGGAATTTAATTGGAATACAATTGGAATTTAAGCGGAACAAGAACAATTAGGATTAAGAAATTTAGAAGTAAATATCAATTCCATTATTACTTTATGCCAAACAACTAATTTATTTTCTAGTTGGACTTCAACAACATTCAACTGAAATATAATTGGAATCTAAATAGAATTAATTTCCAATTGGTATAAAACAATAAAATTTGACGTACCTAAATGCCAATTTTCATTAAATCTTTATTCGAGTTTGAGTTAAAAAAGAATTCAATCAGAATGCAATTGGAATATGATTTAAATATGATTGGAATATAAATAGAATTCATTTCCAGTTAGCTACCATAATAAAGTTTCTTATTATTCAGTCTCATTTAAATTTATATTCCATTTGGAATTCAACAAGAATTAATTTGGAATGCGTTTGGAATTTAATTGGAATACAAATGGAATTTAAGCGGAACAGGAACAATTAGGATACAATAGTAATAAATTTGAAAGTAAAAATCAATTTCAAACGGTAAAATTTTTTCCCAGTTGGACTTCAACAACAGTTGAAGTACATACAATTGGAATATAAATAGAATTAATTTCCAATTAGACTAGATTAGAAATAAACATAAATGGAATACAACTTCCAACTAGATAAAATAAGAATAAAATTTGAAAATGAAATTTCATATTTTTTCTAGTCGGAATTTAAGAATTCTATTGGAATGCAGTTGGCATTTAATTGAAATACAGTTAGAATTTAAATAGTAAAAAAGTACAATAATAATAAATTTGGATGTAAATTTTCATTTCCAATCAGAATAACATAAGTTCCAAAATAAGTGTTAATTTTATTATTATCCAAGTTCTGTTAAATTTTATTTCAGTTCAAATTTTACAAGGATTCCATTGAAATACAATTGGAATTTAAATCGAATTGACTAAGAATTAGAATACAATAATAATAAATTTGAAAACAAATATCAATTTAATTAATTATTTCCTAATAACAACTTGTTAAATTTGTTTACCAGTTGCACTTGAACAACAACAACGTTCAACAATTGGAATGCAATAATAAACAAAATTTTAAAGCAAATGTCAAACTGTTATTCGACCTCTATTATTATGCCAACTGAAATTTCATAAGGATTTAGTTGGTGTGCAGTGGGAATATAATAATTTAAATACAATTGGAATATAAATATAATTTATTTTCAATTAAAATACAGCAATACAATTTTAAGGATAATGATAATTCCATTTTTATCCAATTGATATACAATTGGAATTTAAATAGAATTCAATGAAAACCCGGTAAACCTGTATGGTGCCGAGAGACTTTTACAGAGGACCTGTAAAAATAGGCAGTCCTGTCTGCCGCTCGATCAAAAAAGATCACGCCCTGTATGGCCGTGGGCCCTTATAAATATGTTGGAAATCAGGGATCCCGACCGACCAGAATGGGCCTATCCCGATAATAGAGTAATATTTTAAATGTGGCGAGCGAACCAGAGGGGAAGGCCCCATTTACAAACATGGGTTTCCATTCAGGACCAGATGAGTTTTGAAGTAGGTAGACCCCGGCACCTTTTTGATGGAATGTAAATCGAAGAGTGCGTAGGCTATTACGTCGCCGAAGACGAAGTATCGACAACGGCGTTGGGGTCAATTTAAAAAGTTATTTATTTGAGGATTTTCTGCTTATGTGTGAGTACATTAAGTTTACATTATGCCGGGATGGAGGCGGGGGCAGGCATCTTTATGGGCATGGGTGCTCCGCTTTTACGCGGTAATCTAGTAGGACGTTTAGGAGGAGAAATACGGGTTGGCGTTTCTGAGAACCATGCGAAAATATTTTAAATATTTTACTTACTTTCGATTCAATCGAAAATTTCTCTCGTGTTTCCATTAGTATACCGAAAATTTCAGTTATATTTGTTTTATGATTATTTCAAAATATTTCGAAAATTGCGTTTATTTTGAAGTACTTGGAATGTTTAGAAAAAGGAAAACTTAAATTGAAGGAAAGTCTACGTCAGAGTGTTGACAAAAATTTAACTCACTTTCGATAATACTGAACATTTAACTTATTTTTCGATGATTCCCCAAAACTTCACTCATCCTTTGGTTAAACCAAAATTTCACCGATATTCTACAGGGGGTCCCACCGAGAACTGCGGCGATCGATATCTAGAAAAGTACTGCTCCGAAAAATTTGAAAGATTGGCAGCATGGCAATATCCCTAGGGCAAGCACAACTAAAGTATCTAGAACTCTCCAGTGCTTCCGGTTATACCGGAAGTCGACACTAACTTCGTTATTTTAAATGGAACACCCTATATATTACTGCATTTTCGGATTCTACATGAAATTTGAGGATCACTTTATTAAATATTCCCAATACCTAGGAGTTATAGATATTGAGATATTAATTAAAAAAAAATTGACAGACGCAAAGGTCCGCGGAGATACTAGTAACTCTGTTCAGGAGCTTGATTTCAAGCGGATTTTTAGTACCTGTAAAAGGCATAGGTAACACTAAATTAAGGTATACCAACAAATTAAAACATTTAATACTAGGTGTTTCATTTTTGCTGTTACATTTTGATTAATTCAAACAGCTACAACTTTATTAACTTAAATGGAACACCCTATATTTTTTACTCTGTCGTATGCAGATTGAAATTTCCTTTCTAGCCATACCTATAAGCATTGTTAGGGTTACCGTTACTACTTTTAGAGATATTTGCAATTTTCTATTTTTTTGGACACTTTTTCTCGTATCAGATCTGTTGTCAAGTTGCCATGACCAGAAACACTCCAAAACAATTAAAATAATTTGACATTAGTCAAGTTAGTTGTCAAATTATTGATATATCTGCAATAGTTTTTGCTGAAAATTTAAAATGCCTGGGTATCGTTCAAATTATACTTATGAGAATTATTTTAATTTGTTTATTATTTATGGAAAAAAGCAGCAGATCTCTACATGTTCTTGAAATTACTTTGTCACATTTTCCATAAATAACAAGCAAATTAAAATAATCCTCATTAGTATAATTTAAACGATGGAAAATTTCAAATATCTCTAAAAGTATCAAATTTCATGTAGAATCCGAAAATGCAATAATATATAGGGTGTTCCATTTAAAATAACGTAATTGGTGTCGACTTCCGGTATAACCGGAAGTGCTGGAGAGTTCTAGATATTTTAGTTGTGCTCACCCTAGAGACATTGCCATGTTGCCAAATTTTCAAATTTTTCGGAGCACTACTTTCCTAGATATCGATAGACGCTCTTTCTGGTGGGACACCTTGTATATCCCAAATATTTTACTTATTATTCCAGTTTTTCTGAAAATTTCAGTCATCGTTTGATTATACCGAAATATTCATTCTTCTTTAGATTATACCCAAAATTTTATTCGTACGTATTTCAATTATATTAAAAATTTCTTATCAGAAGGCACAGAAGCAGAAATACATGTTTATTTTTTTTAAAGAACGACCAAAATATTTTAAAAAACGTAACTAACTTCCAACTATATCGAAAATTTCACTCATCTTTTTATAACACCGAAAATTTAACTTATTTTTGGATTATACTGAAAAATCTTTTGATTGCTTGTTTTTACGTTACAATTGATGACATTTCAATTTAATTGAAAATTTCTCTCATTTGGGATTGTTTTTTCTTCTTCTTCTTAATGTTATTTAGTTAGAACGATTAAAAGAAATACAGACAATTTGATTGGACCAAAAATTTCACTAAACTTACAATTACACATTTTATACTTTTTTCAATTATTCCAAAAACTTCACTCCATTTCGATTTTCTTTCTTTGCACTGACAATTTCACTTATTGGAAGTCTGACTAGGTGGAAGTATTTTTAAAAATTAAATTAAAATTTCACTCATGTTCATCTTTGGACGACGCGACGCCCAAATTGCACTTATCTTTCGGTTATACTAAAAGTTCCTCTCATACATATTTTGAGTATATCAAACCCTTGAGTAATATTTAAATTACATTGAAGTTTTCTCTAATTTTTACAGTTTGATCTACCAAGAACGTTTAAAAAAAAGAAACACATGGTCATTTTTTTTAAGGTAGGTACGTTGAAGTATTTCCAAAATTTGAATTTATCTCCGATGATACTGAAAATTTCACGTATTTTTCGATTCAATAAAAAATTTCACATATTTTTTAATTTAATATCACGTATCTTTCGATGAAACCGAAAATTTTACTTATCTTTCGGTTATACTGAAAATTTCACTCATCCTTTGATTGGACTGAAAATTCTACTCACTTCTACTTAGGAGTCGATGAATTTCTTAAAATTTATCACATTTTATAATTTCATTCATCTTTTGAGTATACCAAAAATTTAATTCGTATTTTTATCGAATCAAAATTTTCACGCATCTTTCAAGTATTCGGAATATTTTACTCATTTTTCAGATTTGACATTCTGACGTGAAATTTATTCATTTATTGCCTTTAAAAAAGTTGTACACATTTATAATCTTTCAAACAAAGTATAAAAAACGTTTTCCTTTTTTTACATTTAGCAAACTGTTATAAAGACGACTGAACCATTTATTTTTTTCTACCAGTTATCAGTGGTGAGAAACTGTTCAACAAAATTATTTCGCAAAACTTCTGCAACGAGCATCGGCACGTTTTTAATCCCATCTAGTCATGTTAATTTTCCTACAAAACTACTTAACTAGAAGTTTTCAGTCTGCAGAAAACCCTTTGAAGTTTAAAATGAACAAACTCCTCCGTCCCGAAGTTTAAAATTTCTCGTCCGCATGCCGCTACAAAGAGACGACTTTCCATGAGCGCAAAAATTTATTCAAAGGGACAATAGCTCCTTACTAGTTAAAATTTTAGTCCGTTTCCTTGTCTCACAATATCGAATTTCAGTTAGAAAATTTAACGCCAAATATCACACACAACAAAGAAACTATTTGACAAATCAGGAACGCGACATCCTCATCAATACACAGCGAACATATGCACAATAGTGACACTCCACACTGTTATTCGAACAAGTACAGTCAAGATTGGAAACGCGAAACAAACAATGCGGGCCGATTCTCACCGACAAATAACTTTCTGATAATTCTTCCTGTCAATTTATTTTAGATAAAGCGTCTGCCTGCCAGCGAAACAGATTTTCAATCTGCCGGTAACCGCTAGGGAGCGCGGATTGTCGACAAGCTTCAATTTCTGCCTCCCGCATTGGTTCCAAGAGTTCGAAAATTATTATTGACAGTAGCGCAACGCGGCGATACTTTTTACTACGATCGACTTTCTACACAAAAAAAAATGTCATCTTGGCTCTAGAATACGTTTATTTGCATATTTGAAGTTACACCAGATAAAATTTCTCTTTAATAGAATGTTTTCTTGGTGGAAGAGGATTTGAATAATTCAATATTTTGGCATACTCATATTAGACCAGGGCGGATCTGTTTTAAGGTGGATGTGAGAGGGGGCAAGCAAATTTTTTTCTGGATTACCTTCAGTACAACTCTCATAATAAAAGTGTAGATCCCTAGGTCTGGGCGAGGTCCGGAACATTTTCAAAATGTAAAAAAAATGAAATTAAAAAAGTTGAATTTAACTGAAATCTTACAGATGGCCCTTTACTAAGTAAACTTACATAAAGAGAAGACAAACAGAGGGTGGACTTTCTGTATAAAATTATTAGTAAGTGTCAGAGCCATCTATTGTTCTTCTAGAGTTAACTAGAGCTCAGGAAACTGTTAATAGAAGGCCCTCTTCTTGTAAATCGGTAAATTAAAAATTATCGATAATAAATTTATGCTATAGCAGTGTTTTGTTTACCTTAGATCTCAGTTAATCGCACCAAAAATAATAATCTTTATTTCCTCGAAATACAAAGGGTAGTTATGATGTAAAAATTGATTGTCAAAAGGATAAAGTATTAGAATAAAGTTTAAAAATATACAACAAGGTACATAATACAAGTTAAAGTATAAAATATAGTAAATAAAAGATTAGAACAAAAATAGCATAACATATTGACATAAATATCAAAAATGAAGAAAATACTATTGTCTTACTAGGTAAATTCTGTTTTATTATTCAAAAAATCCATCATAAAAGTAGTCAGCAATTTAGCACAACTAAGATTGAAGCTACTACAAAGACATTTTTTTATTTCTACACTTTGTTTGGGATTATTTCATCAGGCAGAATCCCTTCACGTATGGGATTATAAATATCTTCATTTTACTTCAAATAAACGTAGACATAATATGAAATCACTAAAATCATTTCATTACACTGCTAGCACTAAAGCAGCAAGTATAATTTTATGGTCCAGTTAATAAGACTATAAAAACAAATAAGTAATGAAGTTATTTGCTCTATAGCTATTATTTCCGGTGTTATTTCCACCTTTATTACAATCTCCATCAAGAAATTATCCAATAACTAATTTTGTTGTGAAAAACTATACTTTAATTCGTACTCGAAAAACGAGAATTATATACCCAGCGGAATCAGTGCACTCAACTAAAATTAAACTGTAATTTGCGTATTTAAAATTCAAACCGATATCCTGCGAATACAAGGCAATCCTTGTAATCAATAACTGAAGCTTTTCCGAAATTATATCTCGATCTGTTCAGTGATAACGTTTTTTCACCGAAAGGGCGTATAAAAACATCAATTATAAACGCTCTCTTAATTAGATTAAGCGGAAGGTAATTCCGTTAGTGTTATCGTTTAATTACTAAATTTAATTATGGGAGGATATATTCCTAGCTAGGTGGAAACGCCGTTGAGCACGTTCTTCCTAGGTACATATTTTACGTACTGCTGCCTCCAGGTGTGAGTTATCATCTCGGTTGTTTATACAAAATTAATTAGACCAGTCAGAATTCTAGTACAGGTATTTTTTGTTGTAGGTAGGTATGTTTATTTACAGCCTGAAAACATTGTATTAAACTTTGTTTTCCATATACTCGTATTATTTGTCTATACAGGGTGTGGTATGTATAATAATTAAACTAGAGCTTCCTAAAGATGTTTGTAATAGAAAAGTCTTAGTTTTTTATCGTAAATTAAAGTTCAATTATGGTCCAAAATATTTTCTTTGGAACGGTCCTGTCCGTGTACTGTACGATGAGTTGCGTGCTGTAGACCAGCCGCGTAAACAAATCGTCGTTGAAAGATAGAAAGATACTTCTCAATTTTTGGGGAATTTTCAATACAAAAGTACAATGTAAAATAGATATTTAAAAAAACTGACATTTTCTTATTATAATAATTAATAGTAATTACTATCTTAAATGCATGATTGTTACTGCAAGAGTTCGCAAACAAAACCACTTCCGAAGCACCNTTAGCACAACTAAGATTGAAGCTACTACAAAGACATTTTTTATTTCTACACTTTATTTGGGATTGTTTCATCAGGCAGAATCCCTTCACGTATGGGATTATAAATATCTTCTTTTTACTTCAAATAAACATAGACATAATATGCAATCACTAAAATCATTTAATTACACTGCTAGCACTAAAGCAGCAAGTATAATTTTATGGTCCAGTTAATAAGACTATAAAAACAAATAAGTAATGAAGTTATTTGCTCTATAGCTATTATTTCCGGTGTTATTTCCACCTTTATTACAATCTCCATCAAGAAATTATCCAATAACTAATTTTGTTGTGAAAAACTATACTTTAATTCGTACTCGAAAAACGAGAATTATATACCCAGCGGAATCAGTGCACTCAACTAAAATTAAACTGTAATTTGCGTATTTAAAATTCAAACCGATATCCTGCGAATACAAGGCAATCCTTGTAATCAATAACTGAAGCTTTTCCGAAATTATATCTCGATCTGTTCAGTGATAACGTTTTTTCACCGAAAGGGCGTATAAAAACATCAATTATAAACGCTCTCTTAATTAGATTAAGCGGAAGGTAATTCCGTTAGTGTTATCGTTTAATTACTAAATTTAATTATGGGAGGATATATTCCTAGCTAGGTGGAAACGCCGTTGAGCACGTTCTTCCTAGGTACATATTTTACGTACTGCTGCCTCCAGGTGTGAGTTATCATCTCGGTTGTTTATACAAAATTAATTAGACCAGTCAGAATTCTAGTACAGGTATTTTTTGTTGTAGGTAGGTATGTTTATTTACAGCCTGAAAACATTGTATTAAACTTTGTTTTCCATATACTCGTATTATTTGTCTATACAGGGTGTGGTATGTATAATAATTAAACTAGAGCTTCCTAAAGATGTTTGTAATAGAAAAGTCTTAGTTTTTTATCGTAAATTAAAGTTCAATTATGGTCCAAAATATTTTCTTTGGAACGGTCCTGTCCGTGTACTGTACGATGAGTTGCGTGCTGTAGACCAGCCGCGTAAACAAATCGTCGTTGAAAGATAGAAAGATACTTCTCAATTTTTGGGGAATTTTCAATACAAAAGTACAATGTAAAATAGATATTTAAAAAAACTGACATTTTCTTATTATAATAATTAATAGTAATTACTATCTTAAATGCATGATTGTTACTGCAAGAGTTCGCAAACAAAACCACTTCCGAAGCACCTAATTTTGACGAATATTTTCCCAAATTGCAGGTATTCCCCTAATTGTGTAAGCAGCTTCAAGTATACCGTTTCGTAACTCTTCCACCTTAGCAATTGGAGTATTGTAAACCAATAACTTCAAGTGACTCCAAAGATAAAAGTCCAGTGGAGTTAAATTTTAAAAAATTTAAAAATTATAAATATTTGATACTCATAGTGCGGTAGTAAATTTTGCCTCGAGAAATTTTTTAAGTGTCTCGTGATTTATTTGTATTCTTTTGTTCGTCAGATTCAATAAAAAAAATTATTAGTTCGTTGATTTTTATTTTTAGAGGCAGCTCGAAAACATTTTAGGTACACTACCTTTAAAGTTAAAATATCGATTTGAAATGTTCAGAATCGAGATTTTTTTCAACCTAGAAAATGATAAAACAATGAGAAAAAAAGTTAAAAAAAAATTAAATTTTTGACGATTTTGGAAATTTTTAAAAATCTTGAGCGGCCTCTAACAAAATTTTTTTTGGGTTGTTTTTTTGAGGGGGTTTTTAAACCTTGTTAACTTACCTTTTTTTCCCAGGGGCCCGGAAAAAAATATTCGTTTTTTTTTAGGCCACCCTAATCTTTATACATACAAGTTCAACTAATAAATTGCTGAAGTAATTTATGAAACAAACTGTGGCCAACCTGTCCGACAAAAATAACAATAAAGGCAAAAGCAGTTGAATTTGCCGATATAAAATAGGTGCTATAAAATTCTATTTATTTCTTTCCTTGCGAAAGTTTTTTGTTATTTTTTATCACACCGCCATACCGGTCGCATTGTGCGAGGTCAGGTTTTACAGTGGACCAGTTTCCAGTACCGTGCAAAAGCGTGTTTTTAAACCATTTTCGAGCTGCCCTTTTTGATTTTTTCTTTATTGTATTTGTAAGGGTCCCCTGTACATCCAGAATTTTTTTTTGGATATGTTCTGAATCACCCTGTATATATAGAGTGTTTATACGAGACTCAATATATAATTGTTTTTAATTATTGTAATCAAACTGCATTTATCTGGAGAATTTATTTAACGAGTACCTACATTTGAGTGAAAGTACTGTTTTAGTTCAAATATTATCACAAATGAGTAAAATTATCAAAATGCTCAATATCTGACATGTTTGTACTTCCTAGCCAAGCCATTTATCTAAATTAATTGCAAACTACACACTCGATGAGTGGTTCTATAATTTTTTTCTCTTGGCTTCGTCGAATAGTACTTTATTGGCGTAATATGGGTACTGAGATATAAAAAAAATGAAATTAATAAAGTTGGATTTAGCTGAAATCTTACAGATGGCCCTTTACTAAGTAAACTTACATAAAGAGAAGACAAACAGAGGGTGGACTTTCTGTATAAAATTATTGGTAAGTGTCGCAGCCATATATTGTTCTTCTAAAGTTAACTCGCGCCATTATTCCATGGCTAGAAATTGGCCTCAATGATTTGGGATCGAGGGGGATTATCCCTCTTTATCCTGCATCATCTCGTGTAGGCCTGGACAGCCTTCGTAGGTGGGCCCCATCCGTCGTCTACCCCGACCGCAANTTCCCATAAAAAATAATATTCTTAGATTTATTTAAAAATATTTTTAAAAAAGTTTTAATTGTTATTAAAAAAAGTTTTCCTAACTTTCCAGATTTACTGATGGAAATTATATTATTATGTTACTTCATGATTGTATATACTAAGGATTTTAAATCAAGTAAGTGTGTGTAGAAATATTTTGGAGTATGTACTGTTTATCTAAATAGAAAAGTGTAAAAAGAAGATGCAATTTCTTAACAATTTTTTTTTGTTTTCTTGTTGGACTGGCGTCTTAACCCGGTGTTTTTTCAGACTCTACTACTTTTCATTCTAATGTACATTATTCCATCACGTATTACTTTTGTCCGACATGCATGTATAAGGAAACATAATCTCGTCATTTTGACATTTTTGGGGTGTGGGACTACTCGTAAGCTGCATGATTTTTATCGGACAGGTTGACCACTGTTTGTTCCACAAGTTACTTAAGCAATTTACGTAAAATGAAACTTGCATAAGGATACATAATGACGCCATTTTCACATTTTAGGGATGGTGGACAAATGGGAACGCGGCATAATTTTAATCGGACAAATACTTTTTTAAATGTTTTGTGATAAAAACTGACCATTCCGATAAAAAAGAAAATTGAAAAAAGTTGAAATTAAGTTGGCCTTTACAACTCACAAAGTAAAACGTGCAAAACAGGGTTATAAACAAAATTGTCCCAAGGTCAGGAAAAAGCCGCTCGGAAATTCGCTCTTTTTGCATTTAAATGGAGCTTATTTTTACGGTAATTTAAAAAATAAAGAAATCACCTACGCCTCTTTTTTTCTAAAATAATCTTTTTTATATAATGTTAATTATATAAAAAAACATAATATAACATAAAATAACTAAAATTCCGATAGGTCATCTAGAAAAAGTGAAAAAAACACGTAAATTTCCCACTTTTTTGCAATTTGACAACTTGTTTTATTCCGACGAGGTCTGAGTGCATTTATTCGGTTATGTAAATAGTCAGAATTATAGAACTTGAGCGGCAAAAAATCCACTTACCTTTATTGGAACGTCATTACACCCTTAGATGATAGTGTCGAGTTTTGAATTTTCACCCATGTTCCCAAAATAATTCAACAAACTTTCAAAAAGACATTCACGGGGCACAGAGTGGGAAATCTCTTGGATTTGGATAGATCTTCGGGCTCACCCTCAGGAGTTACTACCCGTTGAGAGTTCAAAACTGATTTTCGGTCATAACTCTCTTGTTTCTCATTAAATTTGGATAGTTTTTGGCTAAAAACTATGTTATCTGCAACTGCTTCTTTTTAATTTACAGATAGTTACTTCCCATATTTTTTTAGATGTATTTGTAAGATACTAACAACTACAAAATTTGGTACTACTTCTGTTGCTGCTCTTTGAAACGGAGAAAAGTGCAACGCGAGAAAAGATTGCGCAATATTTTAGTCATCCCGCTCATAATAAGGATAAACCTAAGACATAAATGGGCCTGGTATGTATAAAATTTGGTTAATTAAGTAAATCTGCTAGAGCCTGGAAAGGGCGAGCTCTTACAAGGGTTGCTGGCTGCTTAATCTGACAGCCATTTGGATTAATTCTGGTTTAACGTATACATTGAATGGGAGAAATATATATTCATTAAGTGGGAGAGCAACGCAAAGTACGTTCTTAATAAGAAAGTGTGCCCTGACCTGGTTCCGGGAAAATGTGATATTATATATCTCGCCAGGATTAGGGAGCAAATTATAGTTGTATAACTACGTCCCCATTCTCCCACCTTAACACGTTCCCACTAGGCGAATTTTATTGCCAAGGCAATGTATTACAGTATATTTTCTCCCAACACCCTCGTTTCGCCAAATACCAAGTATACTCTATTTACCCCAACAAAACCAAAAATCGTGGAATAATCAAGTAGTTCTTTAATAATCGCCCCAAAATCTAGCAGCACTTAAGATTTGTTAAAGACTAACTTGATTCTATGACTAAGTAGTTACTTTCGAAGAATAAATAAATAATCAGCTCGTTTCCCAGATCTGAATCTTGAGAAAATGTGTTCTGTAGAAAGAAAAAGTTAAACACCAGAGATTCAAGAATTTATGTTCCTAAAAACCTTAATACATACCATAAATTATACCGATCCAAGTGAATATCGAAATATCTTATAAATAACGGTAAGAATTAGTCCAAGAACTGACTCCTGTGGAACTCCATATAGTTTTTTCGATCGACTGAAAGCTATTCCTAGTGTTGACTCGATCTACATGAATATCCTGCACAGGATTTTGTCCTCTTGAGACAAAGACTGCCTGTGGCTACCCAGACTAATCGATTCATCCAACGGGAGACCTCATTAATAAATTCAACAAGTTAGCGGCAGCTCTGACGTTTGTGTAGAGAACAAATTCAATTAGTCGATAACGACTTTAAATATAAAATCTAAACATCTCTTTGCAAGTAAAATATATTCTGCTTAATCTGTCACCCGCTCACTTTCTTTAATTCATCAAGGTCAGAGAAGATTTAATACATATACATAAAAATGGAGATGAAATGGAACACCGGATATCCCCAGAGAGTGAGACGCTGTCTAACTCGGATAGAATATTCAAACTCGACTTATACAGCCTAACAGGGCATCTGTTAAGAAAATGTAACGTCCTTATGGATTTACATATAAATGATCTACTTGTCAAGTCAGTGTAAGACAAAGGATATCAAATCTTCTGGATAAAAAGGGTGTATAGCCATTACACCCATAAGCCCTTGAAGTTATTCTTTTATCTTGTATTTATTTGTCTTTATTTCTGCAAAAAAAAATTCACTCACCACAGCATTATCAGGTGTTTCTCAAGAAATAAAGAGCTCACTTTCAATGTGGTCATAAAAAGTTACGACTTTTGCAAAATTTCAATTACTTATATATTTATTTGCTCATAATATACTTAACAGGCATAATACCCACAGAATATTAGTAAGTAGTAATATACAAAAAAAATTACTGTACAATAATTTAAAACTGCTACAAATAATAACATAAAAACACTTAAAATAAATATATGCAAAAACAGTTTAAAAAATATAAGCAACACAAAAACGGTACAAACTTAAGAATACAAAAAAAAACGAAATATGATAAACGTCAATATAAAAATTATAAAGCAATACAAATTACAAGAACAACAGAATAAATACAAATAAAAGTGAAACAAAAATGTATGTCTATTCAAAAAAATTGTTCTCCGAAATTCTCATCTTAGGGTGGACAAAACTTGTATGGTACTTATATGCGCTTTATGAGCAATAGGAGCGTTGAACTCGTTTTAAATTTTTGGGAGAAATTTAATTTTTAATGTTTTAAAATTTGTGAGATTTATTATTTTGTATGTAACAACAATAAATGAACGTATATAACATTTGAATATAGAAACTTTAGAGCGTATTACATCCGACACTGGTTGCTGAAGTACATGGTTTTCGGAATGACGTTCGATCACATACATTCTTTCTTATCTCAATTGAAGAACCAAGAAGTATGACAGTATGTACCAGGTTGGGTCGCAGCAAGTTGGCATTGAAACATTTGAAAACCTTGTTCCCATATTTATTTAGCCATACCAATAAACAGATTTGATCGAACTAAACGTGGAGGTGGTACTAGGCGACTGGGAAATAAATCTCAGTTGTTGACAAGTGGTTGACAAATTGCCTAGCAGTGCAGTGCAGCAATGCGGAATTTGGTGCGATTCAGGTAATTTATTTATTATAGGCACCTTCTATTAATCATTCATATTACAATTGCGAAAGGGAGAAATAAGAGGTGTATTTTGTTTGTTAATATTATTACAACATGACATTTTGGAGACCTTCTGAAACGGAACAAAACGAAGTTTACCATCAATATAATAAAATTGTTTGAGGTTATAAAAAAATGAAATTTGTTCTTGGCCATATGAACATATAATAGAAATTTTCTACCCTTTACATACAAATTATTATAATTTTTTACCTTTAGCAGAACATTTTTTTAGGGACGCCTATAAAACTCATTAAATTTTATTGCTAGGCGTTTTTCTACATGGTCAACTGACTTCGCAGACTATATTAAAATATTATTTTGCTAATGTACATATGCATATAAATATGTATTCATCATGACATTTAGAGGATTTTCGCGAAAGTTCTTCGACCAAGACATCAATAAATAATTAATGAGCAGTGCGAAATTAATTCATTTTTTAATCTCTCCCCGGTAAGGCAGAATCATAAATAACGGGCGAACACCTCTTGGTTATCGAAGGAAAGTATCATAATTCGTTACAAATCAGGAAAAAAGTGACAGGAGTATCAGGGGGAGCTTTTTGTCGGAGAGCTCGGCTAAATTGATTGTCTTGCCTCCGGTAGCCATAAGATAAGAGCAATAAATAAATTTTTGTTAATTATGGAATTGCTTTTGTCACAAAAATTGTTCGGGGTTCTCGAGCCGGTCTCCGTAGCACGGTTCAGGCCAGCCAACAAAAACTTCGGTAAGAACAAATAGAAAGTTGAAAATTAATTTCATTGTCTTCCAAATTACTTTCAATCAGATAATTCTGTTTAAAAGAGGGTAAGAATTTTTTGAATACAAGTCAAAACACCATATTAATATTAAAAAACAATCAGGAGTCTTCGCTTTCTATTAATAATATGACAACAATTAATTTTATCAAAGAAAATCTGGTATATGAACAGTTGGATCGAAGAATTAAGTTCCAACTTGTTCGTCCAAGTATATTTTAGATCCTTTCTTTCATATAATTGATAGTGTAAGACCCAACATCATATTTTAAAATGTTATTTTCACTGCTATATAAAAAATTATGTAAATGTGATGTTGCAAATTATCGACAGATCACTGTAATTTGTACATATGCTGAAATTCTGGAAAATGAGATTAGTTGATGACCTTACTTCTGTCGATATTTTAAGTAGTAATCTAGTTGGTTTTATGAAAAGAATTAACACAATAATTGTGAAGTGTATAAATTACTAAATAGTATAAAAAATAGGCCACGTCATATGATCGATAATGGAGTATTAGAACTATTCATCAAAATTTGTTGGGCCATACAAAACAAACTGTGAAAATCAGAGGTACTTACAGTGAGCTTTTACAAGTCCGAATTGGAGTTCCTCAGGGAACTGTACTCGGTCCAATTCATTTTATCACTTGCATAAATTCTTCGCTAAATTTACATATTATGTAATGGTGACCCAATTTCGTATGTCGATGGAAAAAATTGACACAAAGGTTTAAACAAATTTAAAATCTCTGGTGTAGCAGCCAGCTGTACCTATGATATCGAAGCTGCCGCGCGCCGCAGTGCGAAGCGGTTTAAATTTTGTGTTCGAAAATGCTGAAATTTATTCAATTTATTCGTTTAAAAGTAAGACAAAAATTAAACGTATAAACGAATTACTTATCAATATGCTCTACGAAAATTGTTCAAAGTTGTTTTCATGTGTCAATAAACCTGCTTCCAAACAACGGTCAAAATTAATAAACATGCGTGCCGACAAAAAAAATCCATAGGCGTTAGGTCAGGTGAACGTGCAGGCCAACAAACAGGGGCATCACGACCAATTCAGTAATTCGGGTAATTTATATTTAACCATTCTCTAACGGCAAGTGTACTATGTGCAGGTGCCCCATCGTGCATATACCACATCACCTGACGCGTAGCATCCAAACGTTTAAACTGAAATTATGTTTGACATCTTGAAACAAATATTTCATGAGCATTTTCTTCCGACCATGAATGGACATTATGAAGGTTTACTACTGCACCTACTCTAGGAAAATTTGCTTCATCGCTGAAAAGTATATTCACTAGGAAATTTAAGTCATGCCTGGAAATATTAATGTACCATTGACAAAAGTCCAAGCGGTTAGGTAAATCAGGGTGATTCAATTCTTGCACGGATTGATGGTGCAAAGGCTATAAAAGATTTTCATGAGCTACATTCCACATAAGACTGTAAGAAACTTGCAGTTGCCTGGACACCTGTCTTGTGCTTATACCACAGTCTTGTTCTAGATGTTCCAGTATAGCTTCCCCAGTTTCGACAGTTGGGACATTACGCCTTCTTCCACCGAAGCCAATGTTTGTCTATGACGAAAAGGTCGGTTTGGATATCTTTGGTAGTATAATCTTACTGCGGCGTTACTATTTTTTCTGGATTCGAAAAATACTTGGAGCATGTCGACATATTCGTCAATTATTCTGATAATAAATTAATCAATTGGTACTAATTATTGGTTGACAAGAAGTGTCAATTTATTAATATGATAAATAATAATTTATTTGTTATGACATCCGCCTACTTTATTTTTACAAATTTTTGCAATTACCTACCCCTTTAGTGAACGATGACGCATCTATTTTTTTTTACTAGAAGACTATCTGTTTTATCGAAATATTACAAGAGGTAAGAGGGGGTCTTCCCAATAAATATTTTTAAATAAATAATTTGCCTCATATAAAAAATTTCTAATAAAATATTGCAATGGGGTCGACTGTTTCACTCCTTTATAAAATATGCCAATGATCGAACAAATACTGAAAAGTTGTCTCTTTATTAGTAGGATGCTCATACCAAGTTTTGTGTCTCTAGCATTCCTCATATTAATGAAAAAAATTAAAATGTGAATTTCAATCCCCTTCTTTAAGAGGGTATAGCCTCAGGGGTGCAACTTTCATATAAGGTATTTTTACTTCAATCCTCTTATTTTTGGCTCTACACTCACTGGTATCATTTTTGCTGCTTCGTTTAAAAACACCCTGTAATTACTTTAAATGGCATTTAACATTATAAACCTCACCACAAAAAGAATGTGAGCTTTCAAGAGAAACTCATTGCCATAAACTCATCCATGGTTCCACACCGTTGTTGTCTTTTTTTTTTTTTTTGGTGGCGCTATGACGGTTGCTGAAATCGTTAAATTAAGTTAACAGCAATGCCCGTGCCAACTTCTGCCTTTCACTATAAAAGACTAGCTAAATAAACTACTGGTAGTGACGTCACCAAACGATGACGCGTCAGACGTGAGACATTATGTTATAAGTATTAATTGTATGGTTCATTAGTATTAATATTAGTATCGTTGTGGATAATTGTGGGAGGGACGGTAACCAAACAGAAGCAGTCGGCCGCGACGCTTACTACCCAATCATCAAATTAATTTCGATAACGGCCGCTGAGGCGCTTCGAGCGGCTGCGGATGGTGTTTGTTTTTGCTGCTAATCAGTTTAGCCACAACTTAATTACCCCAAAGTTTTAATATCAGTCCGGGCAAGTTGGGCCCTAGAGGCCGTCGAGTCTAGAAAGTTCCGCAGGAAACTTCAATACTTACCAGTTGACCTAAAGCCTGTGGATGTTTGCATCCGGTTTCTTCAGCAGGAATATATTAGCGGTGCCGCCTTATTTGCTCGAAGGTTTCGCAGGATGCGAATATTTAAAGTTGAGCGGTAACCGCCATTAGTATCGGAATATTCATGAACGAAAAAATGATTAATAGACAATATCGAGCAAAACAATTGTATACAGGGTGATTCAGAACTTATCCAAAAAAAAATTCTGGATGTACAGGGGACCCTTACAAATACAATTTTGTAAAGAAAAAATCAAAAAGGGCAATTCGAAAATGATTTAAAAATACACTTCTGCACGGCACTGGAAACTGGTCCACTGTAAAACCTGACCTCGCACAATGCGACCGGTATGGCGGCGTGATAAAAACGGACAAAAACTTTCGCAAGGAAAGAAATATGTAAATAGAATTTTATCGCACCTATTTTATATCGGCAAATTCAACTGCTTTTGCCTTTATTAATTAATAAAATTAATTTGTGTTTTTAAATAATAAAATCATTTGACATACCCGATGTTACAACAATTGTTCAAAATTTTATCCACCAATGTGTAAACACATTTGGGTCCGTTGTACTCAGTTTCTACGAACTAACACAAATGTTGTCTTGTTTCACCATAACACAAATGCTTCACCATAAATTAAAACGATATCCATCAACTCCGAGTACACGCAAACCATTTTTGACACTAACTACCCATTTTTGACACTAACTACTAAAAACCTATTGTAAACACCACAGATAACAGGTAAATATCGCAACGACGATTGCAAAATCCGAATTCAGTATTCGGAGTCGCTGAGGCCACGTGGCGAATGACGCTAGAGACTACAGTTGTCCAGCTATGTAGTGGTTTAATGTGCTATAACTTCAATAATTTTTTTCTCAGAAACTATAAGGATTTTACAAAAATTTTTTTTTGCAATATTGACTCCATTTCTCATGCCGCATCTATTCCCAAATTTTTTTGGATAAGTTGTGAATCACCCTGTATAATCCATTTGCGAAGTTAGTATAACAGAACTCATAGAAGTCCGCTGCCTTGGACGAATGGAAAATCCATAAACCCGAGTAAAAAAGAAACGATAAGAAACTGTTACCATTAGCGGCCTGCTGCGATATCCGCCCTAAATTAATAATAATCATTAAGGCGTCCAGCCCATTAACAACACGAATGCAAAGAATGTGTATTTCTTTGTTCCCCTTCCTAATGAAATTTCGTGCCAAAAGTCGATTATAATTACCAAATAAGAGACTTTACAACCTCTTAAAATGCTGGTTTTTGTGTCATTAATTATGCTTAGTCCACGCCCTAAACTTTATTCTTTATAAATCCTTTTTTAACTTTTGCTACTGCCATCTGCATTCCGCAAGTGGAAGCCGAAAGATATTATTCTACAAATAATACAGAGCGATTCAGATTTTTTCTGTAACGCTCAGCTGTTTTTGGTACTTGTGTTAAACTCATGAATGCAGACAAAAGATGAATGGACAGCATCTATATTAATGGCAACTATATTTTTATGTTTATAAACAAGACATTATCAATATTAATTTGCTTATAAACGATATTTGCAAAAATTTAAACATTTACATATAATAATATAATATAATGTAAGTTCTAACTTGTAGTATTTTTTAACTAGTTCAAATTTTCTTTAGGTAATATTTCATCTACGGTAAAAAGAAGTTAAGGACATCGAACAAATGAAAAGGGGGACATTATAATTGAATATTTCCGAAATAATCCTACAAATAGTGTATCTGATGCAGTTCGAGATTTACCCAATGTGAGTATAATGACAGTTTGGAATCATTTAAAGAAATGAAATATTGGGCCAGTTAAAGTCAAATACCTGTACACGTTAGAAGCAGGTGATGTAGAGAGGAGGTTGAAGTTCTGTTTCTGGGCACAAGGAAACTATTTGCAAGAACCAATTTTTTTATCATTTACACGGACGAAGTCACATTTTCTACTAACAGGATAGTAAGTTCACAAAATACTCGTTATTGGTCGTCTGGAAACCTCCATTATGTAATTAAGTGTAAGCGTCAGTATTAGTTAATGTTTTTTGTGGCATTTCTGGTCAAAGATTATACGGCCCATTCTTTTTCCATGAAAATTTAAATGGAAATATTTTTCTTACATTTCTCCGAACTGAATTTTATGATTCATTTGATGTTGTACCTTTTCTTGATAGGCAAAATTCCATGCTACAGCTAGATGGTGCCTCTATCCACTGCACCAGATCTGTGACTTCAAACACACTTTCCTAACAGATGGATAGGTAAACGTTCTAATTTAATTAACTGGCCACCAAGAACACCTGATCTTACACCAGCAGATTTTTTTTTAAAAACATTGTGTATAGGAATTGATGACGTAATCCTCGAGAACTTTGTGCTCGAATTACGGAAGCTTGTAATCAGATTAACGAAGAAACGTTATTAAACATACCTAAACAAAATTAAATAAGAATTGAAAAATGTATAGAACTACATGGTGAAAAAGGAAATATTTGAATTTTTGATAGCATAATTTTGAATTTGAATACTTATTTAGAATATTTTGGTGTTCCTTTCCAATTTTCTTTTCCTTGACTGGTATTAATTTGTGCAAGCACTCTTAACTAATGGTAGTTTGTATTGTTTTTTTTTTCTTAACATGATATTTTAACCCTTTTAAATTGTATTTTATTTTTTTTTACTCATTTCTAAAAGCCTTCTATATTTTCAAACTAAAATAAGAATTTTCAGTTTTTGGGACTTTGAGGCTCTATAAAAAAATATGCAACGACATAAATTAATGAAATTTTGTGTATGGATTTTACATGGTGCTGAATAACGCAGTGTTGTCAAATTTCTATTAAAAAAAATCCCTAGTACGATTTTCCAAATACATCATTAATCATTTAAAAAATCATAGCACAAAGTAACATTATCTCTTTAGCAATATGTCTCATACGTGTGTCTATGAACTCCCTACTCTGAAAAAAATTGACATTAAAATCGCCCCACCTTGTAAAATTCTACACTGGTGTCCCGGATCAAATCTGTACACACTGTGTGTCGTTAATATAGATATGTAAGAAAAATAGCCCCAGATGTGAGCCTTGAGGAACTCCAGATAAAATAGGAAAATATAGAAATGTACTCGGTTCACGGATACAAAACCCTGTCTCCAGATAAATATGACTTGATTTAATCAAGGAGAGCTCCATTCACGCCAACCGAATTTAGTTTATTAACGTAATTCATGATTTGTTTTGTCAAAAGCTTTACTTAGATCAGTATAGACTAGGTTGACATCCAGTTTACAACCTAGGTTGTTACTTAAATATTCACTAGTTACAAGACTTGTTTCATCAGATCACCTCTTGAAAAACCCATACTATTTAGTGATTATTTGATATTTGACTAGGGAAGAAATACCTCGTTTTTCAAATATCATGGCATAGCATACTTGATTTATGGATTTAAAGAAATTTGTTCTATAATTCTACGGCATGACATAGCTAATCAAATACGAATTTTAACAGAATATAGAGTTGTTTCACGTAAAACACTTGGATTTTCTGCATTCCACAAATGACGGTTTCATGAGTTGATATAACCATCTAAATGAAACTACACCCTGTCCGTAAATAAAGTTATATTATGTGTCATTGCCCAAATTGTCATTAAACCAGTTGCAGTACTAAATGCGTTTTTCAAGACCCAGTTGATATATTTGTACAACGATAACTTTGTATGGATAAGAATGTAGCTTCCTTATTGCTCCGACATGAACCAAAGAGGGATGTGGAAAGTAAGCATATATTTAAATTATAAGCAATTCTAAAAGTTATCTTCTAAAGGATTTATTATCTGTTAGGGCAGATTGTAGTAGTTGGACTTACTTGAAATATGTTTTCTACCTCAAATTGTTTCTACCAAAACCAAACTGTCATCAAACCTTCTCCCTGGGTATTTACCTTTGTAAACACTACCAGTATTATCAATGTGTTCGACTAGCCTTAGAATATAGACTTTGTCTGATCTAGTATCCTAAAATCCTATAGCAATGAAGATCGAATTACAACAGGAAAAATTCAAAGACCATGGACTCTATAATTGTCATTGGAATATCGGATTTCTATCTTTCTCCTAGATTTCACTATTCCAATTAGATTAATTTCCGAAGACTACTTGAATAGAGCGGGACGCCCTGGGGCAACCGTTGGCGGCAGATTAAAAGGAGGGGTTAATAAATTACTGAAAACAAATGCCTCAAGAATCGGTAAGAAAGGCAATTAATCCAGCAGGCGGCAACACTTTCAGCGCGAAACGAAGGCCCACGAATTCCCACATAAAATAATAGAAATTCCTAGCGTTTTATTTGGACGTCGGGACCTGGACGATCGATCGTTCGTTGTTTTACTCTTTGAGAAATTGATAGGCGCGGGGTGGGGGTGAGGGGCGACCCTAATTCATAAGAACTTACCAGGTGGTGTTTATGTCTTTAATATTTATAATTGTGTTAAAATTTTCGGACCATATGGTATTTTAGATTATGTTTCCAAAATTTCCGCCGAAATTCTCAAAGAAGTTTCCAGTCGCCTCAAACACTGAAGCAACAGCAGACAACACTCCCAGAAGCCGGTACTATCGGCAGAACAGCCGCAGACAACACACTGAAAAACTGATGAGAAATTTAAAATTATATACGAGTAGGTCTCAACATTAGTTTTAAATTATTGAATATAGAATTACATTTGAATAGAAAAATTGTATTTTATGATTTCCTCAGTTGTTGCTAGCACTGCTTGTGGACAATTTGTTCACTCATGAAAAAAAAATCATCATTGTCTCTTGTTACAAATTATTATATTGTATCACAGAATTTTATAAGACCATCCAGCATTCCAATAATTTACAATTTTTGCTTGCGACTTTTATTGGAAACAAGAGAATTTATTTATATTTCCATCGATCCCCCACAACGAAAGGACAATTCGTAACACCAATCCTCCCTTCGTTTGTTTCCAGCGCACTCTGAATTGATCGCACTTCAGAGATCGGTTAGGAAGCGCCGCAGATGCAATATATTTACATTTACATTTAAGTTGTTTCTCCACACGTGCGGCAACCCGCCAGGGCATTGCGTGTTTATCGCCCGGGGACCTTCACGTGAGCAACGAGCTGAGTGAATTGGAAACTATTTAAGACTGTTCTCTTCGCTCGCCGGCAAAGGGCGGGAGTTATTAGTTTGGAGATTAAGTCTGCGGTTGAATTCGACTGGCTATATCAAGCTAGAACGTTTCACTAACAAGTCCTCCGGTGTTTAATATACAGTGAGATACGAAATTAGCTATTCTACAAGTATATTGAACATCCAGTACATACCGTCATTATATTCTTCTTTCAGGGAAGAAAGGTCTACAAAATGAAGCTGAAAACGAAGGAAACGTTTGAGAGGAAGATGAAGAAGCAGACGAAAAGGAATACGAAGATGGAGATGATGACAATGAAACGGACAGTGAGGGTGAATATATACCGTGGGATGGAAAGAAACATGCGCAAACATTTAATTAGAGTCAGTTAAATGATCTTATTCTTACCCTATATCTACAAAAAGACGGAACTAGAGATCTGAAAGAGGAAAATTTTCTATCTGGAACCAAACCTTCTGTATACTGATCACGTTAAACATGTATGTTTCTTCAGATGAAGAAGGTACGCTAGTGTACACTTGTATAGTATATATGCAAGTTAAAAAGACAACATTGATAAAGACCACGGATGTAAGTTCTTCATTGACGATAATTTTTATCGGTTTCCTGTTGTGCACACAAAAGTAAACTTGTGTAATTATCCAGCTTTTACGTGACGGTTATCCAGTTTTACGTTACGGTTATCCAGTTATACAAAACGGTTATCCAGTTTTACGTGACGGTTATCCAGTAAAAGGGGGAGTGGAGGGGGTTAAATTGGTCAAAAATGACCAGGATGAACCTTCATAAGAAAATACATGAGATTTTGGCGCCGTACTAACATAGCCTATCTAATAACCTATTCACAGCACAAGTGGCGATTTTATGGAGATTTTAAAATGACTGACTATATATAGGGACAGAATCAGAATTTACTAAGTACCTATCCTTGTTTATTATATTTATGGGACAGTAGACATAGGAAGAATCACCATGAGCAAAAGTCTTGGCTAACCGAGGAGATCTGAATCAATATTTTACTCAGGCACCTTTGCTAGATACATCCATGGTTTTGCTTCCTCCAGTACCATAAAACTAGTTATGTTACTTTACCACTAATACCTAAAACAGTAAATCTGTTGATTTTCAAGGCATCGAATTATATCTCCCTACTTCCTTCGAATTGGAATAAACCAGGTGCCACTCTGTACCGAAATTTCGACTAAAAACGAGAAGAATAGTTTATAGGTACTTAAATTGATAAGTGGCTCATAAGTGGGTTATGGCTCATTAACGTTGAGCCCTTGACATTTCTCCAGATATCTCCAAAACCTTTCAAGATAAAGCAATGAAATTTGAGACTGAATGTTACTATAACGTTGTGGATCTAATGAGTTAAAAATTATTTTTAAATTATAGAAAAGGAAGTCCAAATCTGAATAGATTGTGATTAAACTGCTCTCTAGTGATATTTTCCACAGTTTTGGTAATTTTACAATCTCTTCTATTAAGTAATGTTATACCTTACAAGTAAAACGAAAGTGAATTTAATAATTATGTAACGTGCCTCTAACGTATTTGTTTCTAATTGTAAACCATTTCAATGCCGTAATCGTAAAAAAATTTATCAAAATGGAAAAATATCACTGTAATATTCATAAAATTGAATAAGAGTACTTTTTCACTGTAAAACTGTAAAATTTATAACTTTTACCTCAAAAGAGTCTAAAGCTTCGCATATATAAAAAGTTGCAGCAATATTCATCCTCAACAACATCAGTTTTATTTCCAAATAGTTTTAGTAGTAGAATGCACAGACAAAAGCTTTGTGAAATTATTCTTTCGTATTATTATTTCATTATTTTTCAGATATAACCAAAAAACGGCATATTTTAGTTTATTTGGACATCAGAGGGTGAAAAAACCTCTCCCCTGGCTACGACCTTGCTAAAATTAACACAGATTTACTGAATACCCTTTAAATTTCGACCCCAGCTTCCACTTCAATAAATTGCCGAATTACCTGGAATATGTTCCCAATTATTACCTCAGGGCTATGAATATTAGGCAATGTATATTCGAGAATGTAACGGGCTTAAGTGGGGAAGATGACACGAATAAATTTACTGAACGAAACAGGATTTCAAACGAATTTAGGAGGGCACCCCTGGAATAAAGGTTAATCACGGGCACGATTATATTTGGTAGTCGTTAATGGCGCCTTGTCTCGGGTTTATTTTCTCCGAATAATTGGCAAGCGTGGGCGGGGAATCAGCAATTAGTCAAATTTGTCGTTTACGGCGGATTGTCGGTAACGCGTATGAGTATAATTTGATGTAACCTCACAGATAAACAGAATATGTACTAGATTTCAGTTGAAACCTTTTTATATAACTATCGGGAACTAAAACAACGTTAAAAGTCTCGGACTCCCCCCAGTATTGTTGAAATTTGCTAAAATAAATAAAAATATTTTTTTCTGAACAAAATGTATAAACAATAATTTTAAAATCTGTCTTAGAAAAAGGTCAGAACTGATGGGTTAGGGGTAAACACTACAGCAACATTTTTTTGAATAGTTTTACCATGAAATTAAAAATGTTGTTTTCTGAAATGAATAAAAAGTAAATAAAAGAGTTTTCCACGGTCGGGAGTAGAAATCAGTTTCTATGACATCAAAATTAAAACAGAAGTAGTCGATTATTCCCAAGGGAGTATAATGCTCCCAAGGGAGTTTACATTATGGAGAACGTTTTTCATGAAAAAAAAAGATAACATTGAAATTATTTATTGACATTTAAATTAAATGTTACATTTGTACAATTTTCAAAATTAATATTAGAAGGAATATTACTTTCGCTTACATTTACAGTTTTTGTGATTGCGCTAGTAGTGGTACCTACTAAAACCTGATTAGCAATTTTGGTCTTATTTTCAATGGAGTTCTCGACATAACCCTCAGCGACTGTCGTTGATTTCCAACCAGCATGACGCTTTATTGTCGTGATATCCACACCAGCATCTGCCAGTAATGTCGCTGAAGATCTTCGTAAGCAGTGACCAGTATAACATGCAGCATCAGGTAATTTTAAATACGAAGCTACTACACTCGGAATTTTTCCCATGGTATTCTTGCCAACTGGCTGCGAACTACATTTTCCTGCTTTGTAGTACAAAAAAAGGCGCTTATGCTTGACGTGGGGAGGACGAAGGGACAGGTATTTTCGAAACAATTCAAGCATATTTCCCACATCGGTAACCACAAAGGTTCGTGGAATCTTTGTCTTAGTGTTTGGAATTTTTACAATCAAGGAAGAGCCTACATCCTCAATATCATCTACAGTTAAATTGACTAGTTCATCAGTTCGACAAGCTCCGGCAATCCCCAGAATTAATCCAACCTATAAAAAATCAAAATACTTAATAATTGAAATACCTAACAACAAAAGTAATCTTACCTTAATCATTAAGAATTCTTTGTCATCTGCACTTGATAGAAAACGGTCGATTTCACCCTTTGTCAATATTTTCGATTTTTTCGCTTGATATCCGTCACCGGTTCTTTTCAAAAATGCGATCAGCTTGGGGAATTTGCTTATATCTATGTTGTCGTAAATTATCAAGCATGACTTAACCATAGAATATTGCGCCCATAATGTGGAAGACTTGTAATTCTTTGCATTTTCACTGAAGTATGCCAACAAAACATTCTCGCTGTATACTTGAACATTTTTCTCGGCGCACCACTTTTTGAACCGATTGTAGGCTATATCGTATAAAGATCTTGACTTCGTAGGCAGCAAATTGCTTATTGCAATATTTGCAGCCTCCACAATCTCTTCCGACTCACAATTATTCATTGTGCACTAAACAAACTTTAAACTAAACCAAACTAGCACCTTAATTTGACAATTCTTTTTGTTTGTTTATTTTGTAGTTATGACAATAACTCAACGACTACTAAATAAATGCTCAAATCCGAATACAATAATTCTGGTGCTACTTACTTCATAATGAGAAAATATGTGTTTTTAAGTTAATGAGACCGTGGAAAAAATAGTATATACCATTCGGGAGAGATGCTATTTTGTCCTCGGTGCATGTACTATTTTCTAATTTTGACATATAAAGTAACATCTTTTGTTATCGAAACAAGTGTCAACACGTTCTACTTTATGTAACTAGTTACATAATGAAAACCATTATGCAACTGGTTACGAAAAGTGCGTTGTCACTAATTGCAAAAAAGAATTAAACAAAATACAACCGAAAAATAATAAAGTAACTTTTTTTAAGTCGGTAATTTTATAAATAACACTATTAATTATTATTATTAATAATTATTATTTAATTATAAATATTCACAACAGTTAGTGAAACTAATTCCAGACAAATCTTATTTTTTGAACTTGCAGTAATAATCCGTGATATGTTATTGGTATTACTCGGTTCTCCAAGAATATCACCGGAAATAGTTTTTTTATTTTCTATAGAATTTTCAGCATATCCTTCTGAAACAGAATTTGACTTCCAGCCGCCGTATTGTTTTATTTTTAAAATATTGGCCCCGGAATCTGCAAGTACAGTGGCCGAAGATCTTCTGAAACAGTGTCTCGTGAATAATGCACAATTCGGCAAACCAATCATTTGAGCAATCATCTTTGGTGACTGACCAATAGTATTAATTCCTACTGGTTGTACACCACATTTACCATATCTATATCTAACAAAGAATCTATTGTGTTTAATATTTTCCGGGCGTAGGTTTCTATACTTTCTGATAATGTCAACGAAGATTAGTCCTTCTATATCTCCCGGGGTGATTACAAATTCACCAATTACTCTAGTTTCTGTATTTAGAATATTTACTCGAAAATACGTCTCCTCATCTGTAACATATCCAACACGTAAAAATGTTAATTCTGACTTCCGACAGTGCACCGGCTATTCCCACAACCAACACAACCTAAAGCAAAAAATGCGAATTAGTAAACTGACAACTAAATGAAACAATTATTAGTTACCTTAGCCATTTAGCCATTAAAAGATTATTATTATCATCCGCATCTGTCGAAAAGTTCGCAATATTTACTTTTGAAAAAAACGTTTGATTTCTTAGCGTGATATCCATCAGAATGCCTTTTCAAAAATGCTATGAAACTATTGTATGTTTTAATGTCAATACCTTTTTTAAAGACGGCTCAGTTCTCAACATGGAGTACTGTGTCCATAGCGTAGAAGCCTTCAAATTCTTCTTAGCTTCAAAATATGCCAATAGTACTTTCTCATTGACTTGTTTTACTTTCTTCTGTTCACGCTATTTCTCAAATTTTTCATAAGCCAGGTCATATTGTTGGATTTTTCAGGAATCAGTGAACATACAGCATTTCTTGCCGCTTCTTCGATATCGCTCGGTATATCGTCAGAATCTGAGCATAAGCGTCACAGAATAGATCAGCGTCTATTAAACGTCAAGCCAAATGACAAGAAAATTTAAACTGACACTGCCCTACTAGATAATTGTTATTTAAATTATATTTGTAAATGATTAAAATTAAAAACTAGTATTTCCCATTTTTCGTCAAAATTAGAAAAAATCTTGTATGTAATACGTTATGAAACATGATTTTATGTAACTCGTGCGATATTACGGGATCTCGCTTCGCTCGTCCCGCAAACTTGCACTCATTACATAAAATCATACTTTTCATAACTGCTATTAGACGTTTGAGATGTTTAATAAAAAATCAATTACATTTTGCTTATAATAATTATGTTGTTGACTGCCAAGCGAATATTAAAAGCGAGCCTAAATGATTTTGGTCCTTTGTACAGAATAAGAAAAGGGACACGTGTATACCTAAATATGTTTTTCTCGATGATCAAGAATTTGATGATCCCGTGCAAATTATGAACACTTTTTCTAAATTCTTTGCTAGCGTTTTTTCCATCGAAAATGTTCAGCATCCAAATTTATCATTAAATTATTATCAGTCCTGCGTTAACATACAATAGCTTACGGAATCTGATGTCCTTCTAGCAATCTATAAACTAAAAAGCAAAATGACGTATGGTGATGATCAGATTCTTAGTTTTCTAGTAAAGGATTGTTCGAGAGTTATATGCACTCCGTTTCTTAACTTATTCAATATTGCTTTAGCAACTGGCGAGTTTCCTGATATAGGCCAGGAAAATAAGCTGGGATATGACCATCGCGACTTTCTGTTTCGGCAAGCTGAATTTATCACTATAGATGATAAATATTATGTACAATAACATATTAGTTTCCACAGTCATAAAAATGGGGGGAGGATTGTTTACAGGCTTGTGTTAATTGTAACCAGAACGTGTTGGCATCGCATCCTCTCATTCCTTATCACTGTCTAATAACTCACACGAAATCTGGAATCGGTAAGTTGAATAGTTTACAAGTTATAATCTTATAAACAAATTAACTAATTATTAGTCTGGACCATCCCAAGGATCTTCCACAATCGCACTGATTTTTTTCATGGTAGATTTCATAATAATTCATTGAAATATATCATTTTATTTTAATTTCAATTTTGCAACCAGGAAATTTTTTTATTTTTTAGCCTTAGTTGCAAAATGAAATATACGACGCACGCGCGTGATATAGTTATATATTATTACATATGCGGAAAGCTTATGAAAAGAGCTTTAAGTTAAAAAAAATCGTCAAGATTCGTCGAAAAACAACGGAGTTACAAATTGTCAAAAATACTGTCATAACCGGCAACCCGAGTACTTTCCCAGATAAAAATATTTTTTTTTTTGTGGAGGTGGAATGTTAAGTGCATAAGAAATATTGTCAAAAGTCAGTGGGTCGTTTGATTTTCAGCGAGCCGTGGCGCGGCGGAAGGGTGGGGGAAGCGAGTGACAGCGAGTCCGAAGAAAATGACGATAATATTCATAGTCCTGCTGATAAATAAGCGAAATTCGCTTGAAAATAATATATTTGACAGTATGTAACTCCGTTGTTTTTCAACGAATCTTGACGATTTTTTTTAACTTAAAGCCCTTTTCATAAGCTTTCCGAATATGTAATAATATACAGGGTGATTCAAAAAACCGCTGACAGACTTCTAGGGTAAGTAATACATGAAAAATTAAGACGAAAAGTCTTAATAAACATAGGGTCGCAAATGCCTCCTTAACGAGATACAGGGCGTCAAAGTTTCCGTAAAATTAAAGCGTAGAAATGACAAAAAGAAGCTTATAATCTAGTTTACTTAACTCACTTGTACACATTGACATTAGTGACAGGCGATGTTTAATTTTATTTTGAATAGCACAAGCCTACTATGCGAAATTAAAATGAATTAAAATAAAATTGGATTTACAAATTTTCTACAAAGGTGTTTCTCTTAAAAATGGATGCTTTAATCCAAATTTTGCAAGAGACCAACTCGATAGACAATTGAACACTTTACACGAAAATAGTGCCCTTTTGACAAAATTAGCAGTGGTGTAGAAAATATTTTTAAAAAATGGTCACGTTGACCCCATCTCTACGATACTGCTGCTCATAAAATTTTGAGCAGTAGGTACTTCAAACATTGGTCTTAAGGTGCTAACTACGTATAGCAAATTTGAAATAGAAATGTTCAGGCATTTTGGAATTATTGCAGACGATGTTTAATTTTACAGAAACTTTGACGCCCTGTATCTCGTTAAGGAGGCATTTGCGACCCTATGTTTATTGAAACTTTTCGTCTTAATTTTTTATGTATTATCTACCCTAGAAGTCTGTCAGCGGTTTTTTTAATCACCCTGTATAACTATATCCCGCTCGTGCATTGTATATTTCATTTTGCAACTAAGGCTAAAAAATAAAAAAAAATCCAGTTTTCAAATTTGAAATAAAATAATAGATTTCAATGTATTACTATGAAATCTACCATGAAATAAATCAGTGCGATTGTGGAAGAGACTCGGGATCGTCCAGACTAATAATTAGTTAATTTGTATATAAGGCCATAACATGTAGACTATTCAACTTACCGATTCCAGATTTCATGTGAGTTATTAGACAGTGATAAGAAATAAGAGGATGTGATGCCAAAACGTTCTGGTAATAATAACGCAGTTTGTAAATGTTTAATTCAAAATTCATAAATTAACTTCTTCTGTTTATAACTTTTAATCTAATCAATATTTTTTGACGCTCGAGGACTAGTTTTGTACGACTTTTGAAGACGAAAAAAAAGTACTTTACTGTTTTCTCGTCGAAATGAACGGAAAAACGTTATAAGCGAAAAACGTGAATTTACGTAAAAATTATACAATTAACTACCTTGTAAACAATCTTCTCTCCATTTTTATGACTGTAGAAACTAATATGTTATTGTACATAATATTTAGCACCTATAGTGATAAATTCAGCTTGCCGAAACAAAAAGTCGCGAAATGTTCATTTCCCAGCTTATTTTCCTGGCCTACTACTCCGCCTTTTCAATTCTTACCTATATCATCGAAAAATGTACGTCTCTTAGAATGGTTTCATGGTCGAATACTTTTAATGCGGCATCAGGAGTACCTCAAGGCTCTAACTTGGAGCCACTCATTTTTATATTATTTGTAAATGACTTACCTCTAACACTAAAGTCAAATCATTTTATGTTTGCCGACAACTTGAAATTGTTCTTGAATATATCATTTGCAGCTGATTGTTATTGCAAGACCTTGTGGATCATCTTTATATATGGTGTACTGATAATTATTTACCTGTTAACACAAAAAATGTAGTGTGTACGTTTACTCTTAAAAATCAACCCCTCATATTTGATTATAATATAGGTATGTCACCTTTAACCCGTTTCCAGAACATTAGAGATCTTGGTGTAATGTTTGACAGCAGATTGTCTTTTGCTGATCATATTAATTCAAGTATTAAATCCGCGTATAGTATACTAGGGTTTGTTATAAGAAGTACAAAATATTTTACCGAAATAGGTGCATTGAAGAGTCTATACTATTCACTAGTACTTTCGAAACTCGAATATTGTAGCCTAACAGGGGATACAACCACCAGTTACTGTTACAAAGATTCAGTATGCAGTCACTGAATACCAGAAGAGTGGTCGCGAGTTTATCTTTTTTATTTAAATTGTTTCATGGCATAGTTGATTCTCAGGCTTTAATCTATATATTTAATACACGTATTACGAGACCTAATGCTAGAACAAATGTGCTTGTAAAACCTTCTGTTTATTTAAATACTAATAATTATAAATAAATAGCAGATCAGTGTGATTTTATTTCATTGTAATATTAATGATTTGTTAAGAGTTGCGTCCGATTATTTCAATTAGATAAAGGTTTTGCTTTTTTCCTCTTTGATGTTTATTTATTTTTTATTTTGTTGATTTATTTGTTTTCTTTATTTATTGTACAGTAGTATGCTTATATTATAATAATCTACTTGTGTTGTCCTGTAAATGAATTATGTTCTGTTGGGCAATAAATTTATTATTATTATTGTTATTATTAAAATCATCTAAAACCAAATTACGTAGTAGGACTTACTAAAAATTTTCAGTAATTTAAGAAGGAAGTAAGGGATATTTCAAAAAAAGAGGTAATCGATAACCACATATTTCTCCTCAAAATAAATCAAGATAAGAACTGTGTAAACTCTAATCCTCATGCAAAGAGAAAGAAGGTCATGAAGGTACTGTAAGGTCGTTTTTATCCACACGACAATTTCAATCTCACCGCCTCCACTGAAACTGGAACCGTCTGTTTCCTTTGATCAATCCTACGAACATGATATATTCCTCTATAGCATAAAAGCAAATCATAAAAAACTGGTTTTATATATGAAACAATACGTCTATTGGGTAAAGTAATAACTCTCGGATCTACAGATTTAACAACAGTCTCTTTTGTAATCTGAGAAACGAGAAATATAAATATAATTTATTTAACAGTATGTGATTCTTTCTCTCCGCAAAACTAGCTATACAGGGTTATTCACAACTTATTCAAAAATCTTTGGGAATAGATGCGGCATGAGAAATGGAGTCAACATCGTAAAATTCTTGTAGCTTCCGAGAAAAAAAATATTGAAGTTGTAGTACCTACTTTCAACCATTACATAGACAACTGTAGTTTCCAGCGTCGTTCGTAAAACGCGTGGAGAGCCACGTGGCCTCAGCGACTAGGAATACTGAAATCCGATTTTACAATCGTTGTTGCGATAGTGTTTACAATAGTTTTTTAGTAGTTAATGTCAAAAATGGCTTGCGTTTGTAGCAACTCGGAGTTGACGAATATCGTTTTAATTTATGGTGAAGCAAGACAACATTTTTTGTGTTAGTTCGTAGAAACTGTGTAAGACGGGTCCAAATGTGTTTATACATCAGTGGACAAAATTTTGAACAGTTGTAACATAAAACCACAAATTAATTTTATTAATTAATAATAACAATAGCGGCAAAAGCAGTTGAATTTGCTGGTATAAAATAGGTGGTATAAAATTCTATTTATTTCTTTCCTAGCGAAATTCTTTCAAGTTTTTATCACACTTTGCCGCCATGCCGGCCGCATTGTGCAGGTTTTACAGTGGACCAGTTTCCAGTGTAGTGCAAAAGTGTATTTTTAAATAATTTTCGATTTGCCCTTTTGATTTTTTGTCTGTAAAAAATTGTATTTGTAAGAGTCCCCTGTACATCCTAATTTTTTTGTTTTGGATACATTCTGAATCACCCTGTATTTATTTGTATATTAATTGTATTAGAAGGAAAAGAACATTTTAAGTTATTATAAACACAAAAAAATACGGTGTTCGTTTTAGAAAAAGCAAAAATTTGGTTTATATCATCGAAATGCAATTGCTTTTTTATATGTATATATTTTTTGAAATCACAAGAAGAGGTTCTAAAGCTTTGCTTTACCATTCTTTCTTAAACAAGAGCAAAAACGATAACGAGGGATGGAATATTATGTGAGTAACCTGGTACAGAAATTTCTTGTAAACAGATTCCATGTTCCAAAAATATTTCTGCTTATTATCGTGGAAAAATCAGTGGTATTAAAACTATATGTTCTATTTACGAAAAATATTTCTCTCACTAGAGTTTTAGCACTCTTCAACGTATCAACAAATAAATCATAGTTACTTGCAAATAATTATTATTTTTAAATACTTGGTAACGTAAAAATTGCCTTACACAAATCAGTAGGTATTTCTAGTCTAGTTTCTATGAAACTGCAAAAAATTTAATAACTATTAAAAAAAAATTAATCTAGACCTGCTACATCTACGTACTGTTTAACAAAACTACAGGGTGATTCACAAGTTATTAAAAAAAAATTGGGAATAGATGCGGCATGAAAAGTGGAGTCAACATCGTAAAAAAATTTGTTGTAAAATCCTTATAGTTTCTGAGAAAAAATTATTGAAGTTGCAGTACGTACTTTCAACCATTGCATAGCTGGACAACTGTAGTCTCTAGCGCCAGTCGCAATACGCGTGGAAAGCCACGTGGCCTCAGCGACTCTGTATATTGAAATCCGATTTTACAATCGTCGTTGCGATAGTGTTTACAATAGTTTTTAGTAGTTAATGTGAAAAATGGCTTGAGTGTATAGCAACTCGGAGATGATGAATATCGTTTTAATTTATGGTGAAGCAAGACAACATTTGTATTATGATGAAGCGTTTGTGAAACAACATTTTTTGTGCTACTTCGTATTCTGAAATAATCTGTAATGATTCAGTTATTCACGTTGTTTACAATTTTTTAATGGTAGGTAAAATGCAATTTTCATTAATCAAAATCGTTAAATACACAATGCTTAAAATAAATTATTATTAAAATTGTAGAAACTTATTGAGCACCTCTGGAATTATCCCCGACTTGCATACTACATAAAAAAAGGTCAATAGTTGTGGCCGTAAATAACGTGTCGTTCGTTTCTTTATTCCGATTTTTGTGATATACAGGAAAATTGCTGATTTAATTTTAGATAATCGTCTGTTCCACTTTAAGTTTCATTCGGGAACCTGTGTCTTTTATTGCAACAATTAATATTAGGGAAGTCATTATTTTTTTTCTTTTCGTAAAAAGACAATTGTTAGTGGCCAACAAGTGTGAATAAACATACTAAAATAATCAATCAATACTTTAACAATACTATTTATACATACGTTTTTGTTTATTACAACTAGTAAATCGTAGAAAACAATACTGGTTTATGTGCTGCGACAGACCTATACTTGAAGTCAGCGGTTCTAAAAAGTTTCCATCTTATCAATGTGGTAAGTCAGTAGGTACTGAAACAATTTATTCTAGTTGCAAAAAAATATTTCTCTCAATTGAGTTTCCGCCCTTTAATCTATTTACTCTTCAAATATCGTCTCTAAGTTTGTAAACACTTTGTAGGTCATTTCAACCACTGGACCGTGCTACCGTTATTTATATCTAAGGTAAATTAGCAATAAATAAAACGAATTCGAGGTCTGCTTATAAAGATTTATGACACCGTTACATAAAAGGTTTTGGGTTCTGTATTAAATAATACATATACGATCCCCCGGTTCCCCGCCCTCGAGCGTATCAAGCAATAACTGTTTTATGCGCCCGAGGTCACTACAGGATATTTAACTACCTTTATCACGAATTCGACAATAAACAATCCGGTGTATCCGAGGGCGAGGGTATCGATTTTATCCCATGTTTGTCGCATTCACCATATCGCGTCAACCCCCTCCCTGCGTACCTGTAGCGCCAAATATTTACGTCGGGCCGCGAACAAGCAGAAGAAGTCAGCGACACACGACGGGCAAATCTTAACGGGAAAGAAAAATAACGGGAGCGCGAGACATCGCTCCGTGAAATTGACAAATAGACTTGGAAGGAAAGTGGATATATGAAAAAACGGATATTTGGGACGTGGAATAGTGACCCGGGAAAATTGGGAGCCCTGGGAAAAGCGTGTTGGCCCATCAGCAGTAGAAAGCTAGAAAAAAAATTAGGAGGGTAGAAATACTCCAAAGAAGGTTCATTCACTGGTAGTAATTAACAATATCTCCCTTGAAATTATCTATTTTATTATTTATAAATAGCTTTGTATATAAATACGAGGCTAGATAAGTTTGCTACAGTATGCTAGCTATTTTTGCTACGTTATGATAGCTACGTTTGCTACGTATGCTTCATACGCTAAAAGTTGCTAACATTACTGCTTATCCAAATGTCGCTGAACAGGAGTATTGTCCACAATAATAGCCTCCAATAAATACTTTGAAGCTAGTTTAATAACTAATCTAAGTAGGCGAACATAGCGAACATCTCTAACATGTACGCGTCAAAAGGAAACTTAAAAAATGCACATTCTATACATTCTGTATGTCCAGTACCCACATTTACTTAAAACAGTTCCATGGCTATTTTCTTTATAAATAGCGAACATAGCTAAGACAAAGCTTTGTGTAGACCTAGCAGTAAACAGCGATAGCTATTTTTAATTTACATAGCGCACGTAGTGTAGGTACACATGCTAAGCAACATTTTTAAAACAGACAATACTCCAATTTAGTTCGACATATTTACAATCTCGAACATAGCTATATATTTTATGTGGCCATATCCATTTAAAACAATGGGTGCTATTTTGAATATGCATAACGAACATAGCGAAGATAACTAACACAGAGCCTTATGTGACCCTAGGTGTAAACATCGATATCTATTATTAATTTACGTAACAAATATAAGATCTGCGTGGAAAATCAAATTTCGAAATGACTTCAAATTGTTCCGGCATATGTATCATCCCAACATAGCTTACAAATCGTCAACATTTCGTGTACGGCTAAAACAATTATGTCTGTCTTTTATATGTATAGCGAACATAGTGAACACAAATCTAAACAATTATAGCTATTTTTTACAGCACTTAAATTTACTTCTTTTCCTTTTACCATCGCGAACATAGCTAACATATAGCACTCATAGCACACACTTTGTGTGACTACATCCAATTAAAACAATGACCTTTTAATAGTCGCGACAAACATAGCGAAGATAGTGTTGTGTGTATTCCTAGCGTACATAGCGAACAAAGCGGAGATAGCTAGCATAGCGCTGTCCCTTTTACCATCGTGAACATAGCTAACATATAGCACTTATAGTGCATAGCACTCAAAACAATGACCTTTTAATATTCGCGACAAACATAGGGAAGATAATGCTGTGTGTAGTCCTAGCATACATAGCGAACAAAGCGGAGATAGCTAGCATAGCGCTGACTTTTTACCATCGCGAACATAGCTAACATATAGCACTCATAGTACATAGTACTCAAAACAATGACCTTTTAATATTCGCGAGAAACATAGCGAAGATAGTGCTGTGTGTAATCCTAGCATACATAGCGAACAAAGCGGAGATAGCTAGCATAGCGCTGTGTGTGATCTAAGCATTAAACAACAATAGCTATTTAATAATTTACGTAGCAAACATAGCGTAAACGTGGATAAGCATTTTAAAAATTTGCTTCGACGCATCTATTATCACGAACGTAGCGTACCTATGCATTTTTTGTGGCTACGTCCATTTAAACCAATATAATAAGCATAGCTAACGTAACTAACATAGCACCTTATGAAGTCGCTGATGCTAAACAATGATATCTATATTAATTAACTTAGCTATCGTAGCATCTTTGTGGCTATCACGAACAAAGCTTAGATAGCGTACGCATTTTGTGTGGCTACGTCCATTTAAGACAATGGTGGCTATTTTCAATGTGAATAGAGTAGATAATCAGCATAGCTAACACTAAACAATAATTATAGCTATTTTAATTTATTTAGGTAAACAGAATTGTATAAATATAGACAAGATGAAATTTTGCCTCTACCATGGCGAACATAGCTTTCATGTCGTACCCATTCTGTGCTGCCATGTGTATTTAAGTCAGTGCTGACTATTTTTAGTTTGCATAGCAAAAATAGTTAGTTAACATAGAGCTTCGTGTGGCTCTAGCACTAAACAATGATAGCTATTTTTTATTAACATAACATTTACAGCATTTTCAAAATATAGATAATTCTTAAATTAGCTTCAACGTATACCATCGCGATTATAATTTACATATTGTATGCACGTCCCTTTGAAGGATCTATCAGTAAAGTGTCCAAGAAATAATATCGTGGCAATGCAAAGTTATCGCAAATTATTTTCGTCTTACAAAAATATTTCCCTTTATGAAAGCATACACTGTCATACTGCTGGATAGCTCCCGCTCTATTTGAAGAAAATAACATATTATTGGTACCTCTAACTGAGTTATAGACATACCTCAAAGTCTTAAATTTGCTAATACCTTTCGAGATACCCCCGTAGAAGCAACTGAGTAATAGGCACTAGAAATCAGGAGAGCCGAACTGAATTAAGGCACCCGGGCAAATACTGCTTGTTTTATTAATAAATTAGGACCCATTAACGACGCTAGTTCAAAAGTAAGTTTCAAAGAGCCACGTAGGAAGTTTACTTTAACGCGAGTGCCTGAACAAGTGCGCCTCTCCAGGAAAGGAGTTATCCGTGTTGATTTTCGTAATGTTAATTTAGAGTTGTTTTGCTTTAGTTAAGGTAAGAGCCTTCCCTTATTCGTGCTTGCAGACGTAAATTAAATTGATAGAAAACGGTACAAGAAATAATACAATTTACGGCGAGGAACAATACCAGGCAAGACAAGGTAAACACCTGAGCTACAAGCAAAACCCTTGAATGTCAAGAAGACACCCCTTTTTTATTTCACACACAATAGAGTGTGTATAAAAATAATCTCCACAGGAAAGAACAGGAATAAAAAAATCAAGTTTTTTCCCTTTTTTATGTCAATCTAATGCAGCTTTAGAGTTTGTAAAAAAATATCGGTATTTTTGAACGTCCATAATCGAGTTCACCGTTTCGGCAATAAAAATTCGACTGTACATGCAGGAAGCCGAGAAACCCTAGCATAAAAAATCTAAATTTCAATTATTTTGATGGCGCATAATGGCACATATCTCCCTCTCGGTGGTATTTATCGATCAAACCAAGGATACGCGACATGATATGGGACGTGATGTATGTGCAATTACGTTCAGTGTTGGACATCCTCGCAATACTTTATTACCTAGTCCGCTAAAAAACTAAACAATATCTGCTGGAAGGATAAAATAACTGTCTCTAAATAAAATAGTACTTGCTTATTTATTTATTTAAAAATGGGCTCTCCGGGTAGACAATCATAACGTGCAAAGAAAATTAATTACAAGAAAGCAGTCCATTTAAAACCGACATATTTATGTCCTGAAACACTAAACTTAATGTTTACAGACAATAGACAAAACAGACCAGCATCAGGTCGATAGCCGCACGGTTTAAGGCGTCAGTACTTAAATCGATGTGTCGATCTGCCCGGGTTTCGAATCCCGCGGCCGGTAGACCGTAGATTAGCTATGCTTGTACGGAGGATTGGCACCCTCTGTGCAGGTATGGTAGGGTGGAAGAATGTTGGCTTGGGTCAATGTGAGAGATTGACACCGGTTGGCATTTGACCACCCCCCTAATTAATGAGGTTTTCCAGGTTTCCCTCATTCCTGCACTGAATGGTGGTTAGGGCCTACCAACATAAGTCGTTCCTGGGCGCAAATGCGGCCTGCGTAATAATAATATGCCGCCTCCTCTCCCGCACAAGTATCCGACTTCTGGGCTAATTCTCGTAGTTAGAATGAGGAGTAGAGATATTATTATTATTATTATATTATTATCAGTACTATTTTTTCCAAATTTTCTTACAAATATGAAGAAAGTCAATAATATGTACTACCTTATTAACTGGAATCGTCCAACATTCTCCCTTAGACGTTGGTCAACTCGTTGAAATGTCTTCTGGTGTGGTAGAGCACGATTAGGAAATCTTGTTTTTTTTGTAAGGTAAAAAATGCATTCTCGGAGAATAGCGTGATTATGAAGTGGAAATTATAATTTGAAAGTGCCCTCCCTTCCGTCCGCCCGGATCGGCACAAAAGAAAAAGCCGGCTTTTAAGGAATTGCGTGCCACGTTCATTAGTTAGCTAGAGCCACTACGGCCGATAGAAATAGTAGAAATGTAGGGCCGCTCCTTGGTTTTTTCCGAGTAAACACAGATTATCATCCGACCGGCGCGATCAATCAAAATTAGCCGAGGAAAATGTTGTCAGTCGTTACCTAAATATAACGTCGGACCAGATACTGTGCAATACATAAAGTGGAACAAAAAATACATTAGCGTTTTGATTAATACGACGTCTTAAAAATAAATAACCGGTGACGCAAAACGTCACTTTAAGCGCTGTCTAGACGCAAATGAGAAATTACCGTGCCTTTCCAGGTTCTCGTTGGCCAGAGACAGCAGCTGATTGCGTAGTCAGCCCAAAGCTGGAAATAATACTTTAAAACACAGCAAACTTATAATTATGGGAAAACAATTTCTGATAGTGACAGACAAGAAATGGTATTAGATCAGTCGTATCGTTAATGAGGTTAATGTGATATTAGCTAGATTAACTAGATCCAAAGAAAGATTTACTGGCAACAATTAGAAGCCATTACACCTGGAAAAAAACACTAGACATAAATATCATGTTCCAAGTTTATTTATGACTTGGTTTCTAAAACAACTACCTGAACCTTGATATGGTAAACTCATGGTCATACCAGCCATTTGGACTTCCTAACCTTACCAAACAAACATTCAAACTTAGACTTTGATTCGGTAGGTCAACTGTTAATGGTCAATGGCCCCTTGGAATTATTGGCTTGCCTTTGTCTAATCTAGTTGAACTAATTTTTGAGTCTCTTAACTCATTTCTGCATAAGTTATAGCCTCTCTTGAGGTGTAGATGAGTCTACTTTAGCTAACTCCTTAGTCATCTCTTTGTAGATGAGTTTACTCTGGCTAATTCTTTAGCCTTCTCTTGCTCCAATATCTTTCATGCCCTGATACCCAAGCTAGGGTGTAATCATTTTCACTTTCTAGTCTTAAAAACCATCCAGACTACTCTATGATAACCTGGATTTGATTTGGTATGAACTGTTTGTTTCTGTGCAGTATTCAATAACCTGAAGACTGTGGCTAATATGAACCTTTTCTTTAGCTTCATACATTCCATTTTGAAAGCTTTTGGTATACCACACCATGTCTCCAGGCAATGGGTGGATGTTCTTGTCATGTTCTGTGACATACAGACCCAGCTTCTGTTTAAATGAAGATATTGAGTGATCTGCACCTTTGATTACCACATCTCCATTAGTTAATATTGGCGTTATGGCGTAAGCATATAACCATAACCTTCTGAGCTTCACTGTTGCAATTTCACGTTAACATTTGTTAAAACTAGTCCAATGCACTGGGCTTTTTTAGATGATGAGACTCGTGTATTCAGAAAATAATCATAGGTTTAAATAATAGTATATATTGTAACAAATTGGAAATACACAAAAAATTATCACAATGGAAATATTACCTGACCGGACTTTAGATCAAAAATAAAATTAATAAAAATATAGTAGACAATAAAATAGCATAAAATTGTTAATACAAAGACTCTGAATATAAAATAAGTATCAAATAAGAATATCATATAGTATAAAGGAGATAATTTTAAATTTAACTCATAAGTGCAAAAATAATTTGAAAAAAAAAAAATGACATCGATAATTGCCAGACCCAGTATAATAAGAAAACAGAATTTAAACCCAGTGTGACATATATCAAAAGAAAGACAAATATCCATAGATGAATATGATATGCATAAATTAGGTAGACGATTAGATGTAGAGAAGATATTTTCAATCAACTGAATTCAATGATGAAATTTTAATATCAAATGTCAAATTAAATTATAAAATTTATCACATGTCAAAACTAAAGTTGGCTTTACAAGAACCAGA
>NW_019416537.1:95300-174083 GCF_000390285.2 Anoplophora glabripennis | reverse complement strand
TAGTGGTTGTTTTAAAGTCACAACATAATCCAGAATTCTTACTAGAAATACTTTGGACCGATGAGGCTACGTTCACAAGGCGAGGGGTAGTGAATTTTCACAATATTTGGTCACAAGAAAATCCTCGTGAAATTCGGATAAGATCTTTTCAACGAATTTTCTGGCTCGGAATAATTCGGACTTTATTTCTTGTCACCCCATCTAAATTCCCAGCATTTCTAAACTTTCTAGAAAACCATCTATTTGAATTATTAGAGGATGTTCCATTAAATATACCACAAAATAGCTGGATACAAATGGATGGTGCTCCTGCGCATTTTAGGAGAATAATACAATAATGGCTTAAAAATTATATGGGGCGATGGATAGGTTGAAGACCAAATGCCAATGTCAACCATAATGGTGCAGAGAATCCAGTCTCTTGGCCAGCCAAATCGCCAGATCTAAACCCCCTGGACTTCTACGTTTGGGGTTACCTATCTGAAAAGTAAAGTTTACTCTACTCCACCACAACTACTGCAGCGAATAGAAGAGGGGTGTAATGAATTAAAAGAAAACCACCACATGATATTAGTTAGGTAATTCCATTAATCATTAATAGAAATTGTCAGAAATGTATCGATGTGGATGGTTCGCATTTTGAACAATTGCTGCAAATACGTAACGTTAATTTCATTTCTTGTTTAATTGTCGTTGCTTGGTAAATGTATTTTTATTATTATTTTCATTTAAATTGTCCTTATTTGTAAAGATAGTGGATTAAGCCTCCAGGAGAAACTAAAATACACTAGGAACACTACCTCACAGGTGATGTGGAAATAATTTTGTTGATCTGCTTACAAATTGCACTTCCTTTTAAGCATAAACATAAATATTCTTGTAATATTATGGTTTGAAGTGTCTGCCACAAGGGGTTTGTATTTGTATGAATAACTTGAGAACGGTGAATCTTAGGGAAAAATTTCAAGTTACCTTTTTTACGTATTTAGTGCATTAGAATATAAATCCGTTACAATAACTTGCAAAAAATACAGTGGCGTAGTTTTTTTTATAAAAAAAGGGCGGCCCCTGTCCAGTTGTACACCACTGGTTGAACCTTTAGAGCTAATATTTTAGGAAATGTAAGGCTTACTGTCATACATTATCTAAACCAAATTTTATTAAGATCGGTTAATAGATTCCGGAGATATAAACAAAAAATTAAATTTTTTTAACAACTAACATACACCTATTATTTTAAAGAGATCTATATGCCCTCGAAGTTTCCTGCATAAAATTCGGACCACCCTGTATACAGGCTGTTACAAATTCGCTTCTCACTACAGGGATCTCAGGAACGGTAAGAGATACGAACTAGCTTAAATGAGGGCAAAGTTGCGTAATCAGGGGACCAAAATTACGCCTCTAAAAAATCAAGGATTGGTTTTCGAAATATTTGAAAAAAACTGAAATTTTGGAAATCCGATTTTGTTTAATTTAAGCCTTGTTTGAGGTGATATTCAAAAAAGAAGAACACTTTCTGATGGCAACTTTTTGCCCTCTATCGAATGGCATAATCAATTTTTATGTGCAACGTTTCGTTTTTCCAGGACCACCATCAATTTCATCGATTAACGAGAAACATCTAAATTTCCTTCAGGCTCCAAATTCAGTACTTCAGGTTTATTCAAGCGACCAGGAAGCAGTACAAAGTTTTATTAAACGTACAATATTTTCCTTAACGGCTTTTATGATGGTTTGCACGGTTTAAAGGGTGTTAAGTCAACAGTAAACTCCGAAGACATCGATTGCTTATTAAAAGTTTTAATTGGTTATACAACGAACTTTATCGATGATAAACTGCGAAATTGTGTAAAGAACTCGAAAAATAACATTTACAATGTACTCTGCAGATGACTGTGAGCAACGTTAAGCTAATAGAAAGCCGCGGCAATTCCAGAGGGATTTTATGAAGCGCTAGAAGCATGGAAAATTTCTTAATAAATTGTTATAGTTTTCTTTATTGTAGTATTTTAACAACCTTTCGATTTTTATTCTTTCATTTTCAGACACTTCTTTTCCTTTACTGTTACAGTTCCATTCGATAGTGATAATTTAATTCCATTTTGAATTCATAAAATGGAATTCGAGAAACTTTAAAATAGTTTCAAATCACAGTCGACAAAGACGGCGTTACACTTTGACTTTTTAAATTGTAAACCTCGAGCAAACATCTCAAATAATAAAAAAAAAATATTTACACTGCTCGGCAACCTCTTTGTGAGAGCTTTCCACAGAGGGGATTTTATTTATATGCCCCAAAATTTCCACATCAAAGCAGTCCAGACGATACAATTGTCAATAAACGAACCACGAAAGCGGCCATAGCCTACTTGAACAAAATGTATAATTAACTTTTCGAAACAACAGAATTAATCAGCACGAGAATCGCCGTTAAAAAGAAAAGCAATAACGGTTATCAGGAAGTTGGGGTTATCTAAGAATATCTCTTATTGAAATGGGGATTCGTGCGCTTAATTGGTATTTAGGGTAAACATGTTTAACCAGTTGTGGAAGGTACCGCAAGAGTTGGTATAGACGTCATGTGCTTGTGCTGAAAAACAGTAGGTGACAGAGCAATTTCTATGAGAATTACTTTTTTTTCAGTTAATATAAGTGTAAAAACCCTTCCATGGTGATCGACAAGGGAATATGGAACTCGGAGAAATATTAAAGGAAAAAAAAAACTTATTTCAAACCCGATGAAATTTTTTATACACTTGCTCATCGTGCTTGGGATATTGAATTATACGATCTTCGCTTTCACATTTATCCGAAGTTTCGACAATATTTATTGTCCTCTTCAGGGCCCTAAAAGTATAAAAATAGAATTTCGGTTTCCTTTCCAATTTATTTATTGAAACCACTAAAATATGTTTCGTAAAGTTTCTTCGTTACGTTGTTGGCATAATCGACCTGTGTCAGACGAAAAGGCCTAGCTCGACTGACTCAGATAATCAAATTCTTGTGAAAGGGCATCGAACCTCACCGGAAAACGTTGTCCATAGCGATGGGATGCCTCTGCAGCATTTTGCAGGCATTCGCATTAGACTAACAACATTTCAACAAGCCCATTATTGCCACACGCGTGTACCATTTTATAATAACTATCACCAAGCAAATTCTAACTCATTTTGTCGGAATTTCTCTTAGCTACTCGGTAAACACGCTTGTTAAATTTTTCCTGAGATACGTGAGTCGTCTTCATTACACGAGGTTGTTAAAAACACGTTAGTCTTATTACAGGAGATCGCTATTACCTTAATACAGCTATTTGCTGGGCTATAGTGCTCAAATTACTCTCATTAGGGGCTTTTCTGCCCCATTTAATGATGCCATCTCACAATTAAATCATTTCTTATTCTTGATACTGGCCTGTAGGAGGAAAAGGGGATTTATTACGCAACATGTGATCAGCGTAATTGGTGGTTTAACGACTTCAGAAGAATGTACATAATAACTAAATTTAAGAAGCATCCACAAATTTGTATAGTGTGGTAAATATGTCATGTTTATAGAAAAAGAACTAAGAGCGATATAACTATAGTAACTGTTAGTATGTCCGTACCAACACGATTTATGAGTATTAGTTACAAATCCTGACTTCCAAGAAGAAAAATAACATCAATCTTCAGGGGCTCCCCAAAGGTCAATTTTGGGACCACTCTTGTTCGTCACTTTTATTATTGATCTAAATGAATGTCTTGATAAAAATTACTTTCTCTGTGTGGATGATTAAGTTGTTTTTGGAAGATAAATCTTAACACACTGAATTGTTGGTGTTCCTATAATATATTTATGAATGTTAGCAAATGTAAAATTGTATCATACAGTCGACGTAAAACTACTCTGGATAGACGCAATTTACTGACTTCGGTATTATATTTCATGTTGAATTAATATTTAATCGATATATTCGTTTAATAACCAGACTTGCTTTTAAGATCTCTTCTTTTTACGTAAGTGAAGGAGTTTATAATCCTTGTGGTACACCTCAAGAATTATATTGTCAGTCACATCTTTTTTAAAATTAACAACGCTACTTTAAATCGAATTTATTAGTTTTAAAGATTTTATATCATGTTCCTAGAGTTAATTCTAGGTTTCACTCTGCATCACAATTACCTGCATTGATGATGTTCCTCATAATTTCCAATAACCAAAAGTATGGAGGTCGACTTGATTTTATATCGGTTTGAATAATTTTTCACACTAAGAATAACATAAAAAAAATGTTTGTTAACCCAATGTTATCCAAATCTTGTATGTTATTCACTTTATTCGTTATTTTGGCAAATATTATACAGGGTGTTAGAAGTTTGACTGCTTAAATAAACAAAAAACCTTATATGACATGGGTCTTAAACTCAACCATTTCCGAGAGAAAAATTATCAATATACATAGAATACCATAATTTTTTTTACCTTTTTTATGCTTAATTCTAAAAAACAATTAGCGTTGTAATAAATTTAATATTCGATAAATTTCATATCGAGCGCGGCGGATACACGAGGTACTAAGGTGTCCAGCAATACGCAATTCAGTTGGTATCTGGAATTGGACCGTATCTGACCGTTTTTTGCGTATCACCACTTCTTTTTCTTCAGGTGTTTTCCAACGAGTGCGCGAACGTTGGTTTTGAAGCTGTCGTGGATGCATCGAAAATGATGGTGGACATTTTGAACATCATATGTTGTAGTTTGTTTTGTACTTTATTTTGTTTGTTATGTTTAATAAGTATGATTATTTGGACGACGTGAATTTTTGGGTACTTTAATTCCATATTTTTCAAATTCATAATTTGATTAAAAGTTCCTGTTAAAAGAGATTCGTAATTACTAAAATTCGAGCTAAAATTTAAGCTTAACACTATCTTCGTACTACAAGATCGATACATTTTATTTTATTTATTTAAAAACTTGGAAAACAATTGTCTTGAAATTTACGTAATAGTTTCACAATAATAGTTGTTTACATTTTTGTTATTCCGTAGGACAAGTCTGCCGCGTGCACACGTGGTGTGCATCAGCTGTGTAACATTAGGATAACCGCTGTTGTCACGTTGGGACTTTGCCCCATTGGGCAAAGAAGCTTGTAGGATTTAGGCCAAATTTGATGTTTGGCAGAGTTATTATTATTAAAGATGTTGAGTTTAACAAAATTATATTATTTATTGCCACGATATTTCAAATGAAATCTTGAGACAGACCCCGCCGGCATGAAACGGAGAAACTTTGACCAAAGTTAGGTCGCGTAGTTCCCACTCGACGCGTCAAAGTTGACACTTGTGGGTTTCAGGTTCCCGTCCTAGTTAATAGTTAACCGTTTCTGGTGCCCCAGTTCGACGAAGCGACCGATTCAGTCCGCGACAGAACCGGAACAATAAAATCGGCCCCGGACTCGGAGGATATGTCGGATAATTTATGGAAAGGGTCGGCTGTGACATTAGACCGGCGCAGAACAAGATCAGAGGCTCACCGCGTGAGAATTAAGCGTTATGTTCACTCCTGGAAAATTGCTGGGCAATAAAGGGGATTTTTATTTCCAAAGCATCTGAGGAGCCTTAGAATTAACAAGAGCTTAAATCAACGTCAGGTCGGGCCTAGGGGTCTGTCCCCACCTAGGCTAGTCCGAGAACAACAAGGGCGAGTCAAAGATTCCTAGATAAGGCCAAGGAAGTGCAATTTAAATTTGTAAGTGGCCTAACTATGATACTTTAACTACATACTATTACCGAATCAGTTTAAAAATAAATCTAATTAAATAACTGGTTTTGTATGTTTATAAGAATATATTAAACATATGAAACATATGAGCGTATGTATTTTATTAATACATTACGTAAATGTAATCCGCTTTTATTAGTACACAATGTTTTCAACAATCATAAAAACGTATTTACAAAATGGTTCCTACCTATATGAAAAATAATCGAAGCAATATGGCGTATAATAACAATATTTTACATATCCAATGTAATTATTATCTAATATCATATAACGCTTTTGAAATATAATAAACACAATGAACAATATTATAAAATCATGATTGCAGCATATGTTAACGAAAAACCAGGCTAGTAATCAAAATGGGAATATGGAATCTCGCAACAAAATTATGAAGGTACAGTTTCTGTTTGTACCAGCCCCAGAGCTGTGGCAATGTAATTTATATTCAAATCGTATTATTTTTATGAAATACACACGAGAATATCAAGTAGCCTATGATGGAGGGATCAAAGCTTCGATAATGGATCAACTTCCTGGACGAATCTCATGAATAACCTTCACATACAGGAATGGTGGTTTTCTTAACATTAAGTATAGTGTTTTCGATATTTACAAGTTACTTTTTTGTTTATGAAGTTTTTCTGCAGGTAATCAGAAACCATTCTGGGAAATTTACTGCGAAATAGGTTTGGAAAGTATCGAAAAACTTGTTATTAAAGGGTTTTATCTAAAATTTCGTTAACTTAGAATATGAGTGAATCATAATGACAATTTTCTATCTTTAAATGGTACCACAACCTCAGTAAAACAGCTAATAGGTCTCCTTATATTCTAGTTGATTTACTTAGTTACTATTTCGTGCTACTGAAACTTTAATTCTCTACTTTCGTCACACATTAACTAACTGATGGATCTTAGTTAATCTTGTATTAACTCTCTAAGTATGAAAAATATAAAATTGAAGCGGTTACTTCGCCGATCGCGCATGAATATCGATTTTCCAATTCGTCTTTCGCTGAATAGACCGGAAGGTCTTCTAAATGTCTTTTACAGCCCCTAGATGCCTGATGGCGTCTCTAGCGCTGAAAATAGGAAACGCCGGTGACGTAAAACTTTATATATGTATAATGCAGAAGCCTTGTCGTCCTGCCCACTATTAAAAAGAAACAAACGAGGCTCTAACCATATCCGGGCAGGACAGCGTTCAGTACTTTCTTTTTAGTTTGGCCCGGCCGCTTTTTACGCTAATCTAAGAGTTTCAGATTAACCTAAAACGCCCAGCGGTTGCAAAGTTGGAGGATAGAGGAGTACAAAGGAGAACATACAGGTTAGTACGGACCAAAATTCGTTTTATAAAAATTACGAGAAGTTAAAAGGAGTGAGAAGAACTAAATCTACCGAGATATTTTGGATAGAGAGTTTTTAGACCAAAAGGTATTCAAAAAAATTCGCAGTAAACCTTTCTAAAATTTGTCACTGGATAGTGTGTTTGTACACTTGGAAATCTTCATCTGCTTTCGAAATATGCAATGTGCTTCTAAAAAAAGCAGGTTAATTTCTAGTTGAATTGAGAAAGAGTTTAATAAACATTCGTATAAAACCAATTTCTTCGTAAATAAAATGCAAAGCTCCAACGGGCTGCCCCTTTATCAGAAATAATTGTATAATTCCCCCATCTTTCTAATTCTCGTCCGTTATTGAATAAAAATAGGTTCGAGCTCTCGGTGCTCTTTCTTTATTAATGAATCCGAGGAAGACGGCTGATGAAATCTCGAAATTAAGGCAATAAAACCTGATTTGATGCATCTCTGTTGAAAGAACGGATGGAGTCTGTTCTATCGTCATCAATCTGCGTCCGGCAAGTGGAAAATGAATCGAAAACGAACACGTTGAGCGTTTGGATCGATGGTGGGACCGCGTATAGGTGTCGAGAGCCTCGCTGGACGGAAGGCTCTTTCCAAAGATAAAGTTGGTCTAGCGTAGTACAGGGTGGGTCAATTCCAACTTAATTTCACGAACTTTATTCTATTTTCCGAAAAGATAGACACTGATTCACCGGACATACTGGTTTCGAACTTATTAGTTCTCATCAGTACGTCACATCTGTGACCAGCGACGAACGATTTAGCCTTCTTGAATATCAGAGTGAGGAAGACATAATCTAATGTTTATGTCCCAAAGCATTATTTGTACCTACTACCAGAGAGACCTACTTATCTGTGGGTACTATGAAAGCATGACTAATACCGCAGGAGACGAAACAAACTTTTTAACTCTTGATATTAAATTACATCTTTAGTATAAAGTAAATAGCAAGAACATTTAAGATATGACGCAGGCTTTGTACGAGAAGATTATGTCTCACCAACACCAGGAATTATTATTTTGCAATTTAACGATATCCGAAACAATGCCGTCTGCTATGATCTTAACTTTTTTTTGCATAAATATCACTTATGTATAGGTGATCCACCTAAGAGGGAGAAATGGCTTTAATAAAAGTTTAATAAAAGTAAGAGTCAGAAACCTGCAGTTTTCATAGTTCGTTTTGGCATAAATTACTCTATCTTGTCATCTGTGAGCAAAACGTGTACGTTATTCAGACTCGGAAATACTGAGACCTCTTAGAATACCCTGTATAGTAGAAGGGTATATAGTAATACCCTGAAATTGCAGCGAATTTAGCTCACTCTGTATAAGCTGTCTCATTTTTTATGAGCTAGTCGATCTGCCTTTTTCAAATAAAAACAAATATGACACAAAATATTATATGTACCATTAAGAATAAATCACAAAGGCATTATTTTGTAACTGACCATTGCTATTAGAGCAAAGTAAAGTAATATCTTTTTAGTGGCACAACGAACCTATTAACGTTCTACGGGGTTAATATCGCTGCGTCAAGCTGTGGTTTGCAGCTGAGAATCGCCTACGCATCTAATAAGCACAGTTCATGCCAAAGTCATTATGATGGCATTTATTCTATAAGTCAAGGGTCGCGCGGCACGTATGTCGGTTTGCAGCCGACAACGACAAATACGGACAAATGAACGTGCCGGACCAACGCCAATAGAAAAACTGCTGCGTCAGGGCCTCATCTGGCGGGTGGGCGCTGACAATATTTTAAAACGTATTAGATGATTATTCGGATTTGATGGAGAGGTGAACATCCGAAGGTACCAGCAACGAAAAATAACCCTAGAAATAGAATATGGATCTGAAGAGGTGCTAGAAATCTATTAGTAGCAATATTTTTTGCAAATAAAATATATTTTTTAATACCAACATAGTTACCACAATGATACGAAGAAACATTTATGGAACCGCTGACCACATAGGTAGCTCGACTGCTTTTGTTTATGTGCTTATACAAATCTTTTTATACAGGGTGTTTCTGAAATAAGTGCGTTCACTGAAAAGGGTGATAGAAGGCACGAAAATGAGCAACTTTTATTAATGAACTGATGTTCTAAATGCTTCTGTTTTCGAGAAAATTAATTAAAAAATTTACCAAAAATTTAAACCGACCCTGTGCATCTTGTGCACCTGCGCTACGTGTTTAAGTATTACTTGGCCGGTGTTTAAAATGTTTTCTTGATCAGGCACTAGCAGATATGGTGTTGATGTACAGAAAATGTCAGTACAATTTAAATGAGACTTGTCGTTTTGCGTATTTGCGCGTATGCGGACTAATTTTGACCGTCGCTTGGGAGTATGTTTATTAGGACATGGAAAAAACTTTGAATAATTTTTGTAAAGCTAATTCTATTGGTTCTGTTTCAATAAATCTTGAGTGATAACTAGCCGATTTGAAAATTGATTTATTATTCCATGCCATTTCAAACGTCTGTAGAAATTTTTAATACTAATATTAAACAAGCAAATAAAAAAATTGATTATCTAAAAGGTCATTTTTTACCGTCACAAACGATAGGCCGAAGCATCACCTTCCTATGAAGGCGAGCCCTTATATTTTTTCCTATCTGTGATTAATGGCATTCCCACACATATTTCCTGAAGGTTTGTAGGGAAGTAAACGATATGTTCCATACTAAAAGTTTCTAATGCTTGCTACCTATATATATATATATATTTTATTTATTTGACAAGATACTTTTTTAGCGACCCCAATTACCCCCATTACCACTTTTTTAGCAACCCCAGTTACCCCCATTGCCTGTAGATTTTCAGTAATTCTTAATTTTTAAGAAAATTTATTACTATTTAGAAAATTTTAAATTTCTAAATTAACATTTATTTTGATGCAGTATTGAAAGCCAACAGAGAATTAAGAACGGCGGATATTGTGAAAGTTATAAAAAGAAAAGGTGAGTTTTATAAATAGAACTGGAAAAAAATTACTGACTGTAAATAAAATGAACAGACTTTTTAATGATCACATTTTAAAAAGGTCAAGGTATTTTTTTTTCTATTATTTAACTTGGGCCTGTCCTTTGCAATTCATGCAATATATGTATATTAAATAAAATATTACTAATCCCTCCGGTTTAGAGTATTATTTATTTAATTACTTTTTTAGATGGGCCAGCAAATTCAGTGGAAGATAATTACTTAATAACGTATTTCATTGGAACACACAACAACAGCTAAATTAATAGAATAAAAATTCAGTAAAGAAAATGGTGTAAATTGAAAAAGCGTGAAGCGACAAGCCAGAAACCAAATTCAAATTCACAAAATTGTGCCTCAAATATTTTAAAATATGTAATTTTACAATTTCAAATTAGAATAACAGATGTAAATGCAGAAAAATTAATAGAAACGTCTATTTCACATAAAAATGAAATAAAAACAAAGTCAAATAAATAAATTAAAAACACAAGTGGCTAAGCATACAATTTGAATTTGATTTTAACAAAGAAATGGAGCAAAAATCATATCAGTGAACTCTCAACGAACCAAACTGATTAAATCAATAGATCATGTCACTAAATATTTCGCTGGTATTTTGAAAAACAAATTGTAACCTGAGGGGTTATTTCTTTAATTATCTATCTACCGTTATGACCAGTATCATAACGAGTCTGGATTTCAAAAGAGTTTACTATTCAATTCTCGAAAGGGAGTTTATAATTATCATTATACTTTAATTAATACGTGGGAACTTAGAAATGTTGTATGTTCAGAGAATGAATTTCAGGCACTTACCCTCGATTGCTTACGTAGAATGTAATCCAGTGGCTGGCTATACAGGGTGACATTGAAGTTGAGAGAAACAAAAGGAAACACCAACACTTACAGGAAGGGTTTTAATAGCAATAAATAAAACAAACAAACAAAATAACAACACAACAGCTCGAACAACATTATTAATTAGTTTATTGACACGCGACAGCGTACCGAGATTCAGGGAATGCGATATTCATAGCAAAATTTGGAAAAAAACTATCTATTTTAAATTTAATTCATTAGACCGAGGCTCTAAAACTAAGTCGACTGCTCAATGTAGAACCTAAGGAAGAACTGACTTTTTTCGTAGATCTCTCCTGAATTCGACACTTCGCTTCGATACGCCCATTTCTTGCGTTCAGAAGTTTCTGTTCTGATCTTACTGACGAGAACCCTGAATGTCGGGACGCTTTGGTATAACTATGCCATGTTAATAATTACCTAATTGACTGGTCTTACATTTATATAAATAATTTTGAGACTAAACTTGCTTACAAGTAACCTTAGCCTTCCTCTAGTGACTCCGTGTCGCGATACGGGACGGATTAGTCGATCTCATTTAATATATTCTTAATAGGTTGGAAAATCCGCCTAAAAACCAGCCATTATTATTTTCCTGACAACATCCCAACAACTTATTCTTGGAATTTTTTGGAATGCATTTTGCGCGTTATTTGAAATATCGATTTTTCTATTTATACTAGATGCTCAACACATGGCCCCGACAGTTTAAGTGAACTTGTTAAAAATATTGCTAAATTTCTCCGAAGGACGACGCTACCTATTTGAAAACTCTTAACTTTCGGTAATTAGTGTTGACTGATAGATTTTACTTTTTGGCCCATCCGTTGCGAGAACTAACCAATAAATTACCACGTGTCCCGGCTTTTGTTACAAAATCATAGTATCGACAATCGCATAAAAACATAGAAGAACATGTAGAATTTAGTTAAAGATCACAAGTACGGAAAAATAATAAAAAAAAACATAGAGAAAATAAAATCAATAAACTGTTATCTGAGAACAAACAGTGCAGTTCAGGACACATTAAAAAGAAAGTCTATTTTTCAAAAATGAATTGAATGAAGGGAGTAACTTCTTTATTTCTTGACCTAGAAGGGAATCTTGGGACGAAATGCTAGAAGGACACTAGAGTTAGTTTTTCGCTATTTTCAACTATTAATACTATTTTAATTATAAGGAATAGCCCAGAAGCCGAAGACTTGTGTGCAAGAGGAGCGGCATATTATCATTCAACTGTTCTCTCAGTGTGGTGCGTCCTTATCAAGGCCGACCTTCCAGTTCGTGTGTGTAAAACACCGAGCCGTCGATACTGAAAGCAACTGCATGTTATGGTCGTCACAGGAAGTTTCGGTTAATTAAGCCTAATAACAGACACGGCATACTTAGTGAACATGGGCCTAGACTGTGTTTAATAGATTAATCGAAGTTTGCGGCCCGTAACTAGGGCGGCTCAAATTTCGTGTATTAACAGTTAATAAACACTTGCCGACAACAGGGGTAGAAAAGGGTGTTAGGGCGGATTAGTCGATCGAAGGGATGCTCGGGGGATGCTGTTTGGCTCCTTGGGTTACAGAAGGGGAATGTATTGGTTTCTTCCTATTCCAGGTTTCTTGTTTTTATCGTTAGCGTGGGATTCGAATCAATCAATACATCTAGTTAGGTACTGCTGGCAGATATATCGGTATTGTTACAGTGTGCTTACTGACTGGCAAAGGATTTTTTAATGGTAACAAAATGCATTAAATACAGAGTGTTAATGAACTTATATGAAGTATTTAACGGGATGAAATAGGAGCAAAAACTGATGTCTCAAACTTGTATCGGAAGTTTAGGGTCATAGAGACAAAAGTTAATTGAAAATGTGTAAAACTGTTTTGGAACTGCTGAAATACATTTATTTTATCGCGGCGAGTATTTACAAAAAATTCTGTAACACTTTTTACAAATTTGTGGGTTTCTTATGAAGCTGGACTGTATTCGAAAGTCAGTTTGTAATACATTGTTGTAGTGATTGCTGTGCTGTTTTTCGAGAGTACATTTAATAGCCGTATTTCCAAGACTTATATTCTATGTACCCAACGGTGGGTACATCGAATATCTATGAAAATCAGCAGTTCTCAAAAGGTGACTCCTTGCAATGTTGAGTTAAGTCAGATTTTAAAATTACGTTTTACTCAACACAAATCCGTGTATTTGCCTCATTTTGACATAACGGACGTGGCAAAAACATTTGACATAAGCTCATTAACACCCTGTATTTCTGCCAATCGATTTTCGTACCGTATATTTATGTACATTTAAAATGTTTGCAAATACGCTGCATATTTTAATATTCTGACTTCGAAAGTACGTTAAAAGTTTTATCATTTTTTATTAAAATGCTTAGAAGCTACTGAGCTAGAAAATCATTGTTAACAGCTAAAATCATTTGTCAGCAGAATCATCAGACTTAAACCGGTTTCTCATCAATTTGCAACAAGGAGACTAGCGAGAAACGATGCAGCTATTTAAATATGTATCAGCCTACACCCTATACGTCTCGAATGTAGGTGAGATGTAACCTATAATTGAAGTATGATATATTTTGTAGGTTATATTTCAGCTATATACTTTGTTTTTTGTAGAGTATGTTCCATCAAAGTGTAAATTTCTTGAAGGTTCTCATTAATAATAATTTTGCAATTACTTAATATCTTCGTCTTAATTTTTTAGGTTCTGTCATCACCCGAATATATGGCACATATTTCTGATACACTCTGTATATGAAGTCTAGGCTAATTATGCTTTTCTAAAGTAAATTTCACAGCTCATTGTGTTCATAATTAGCCTTTGTATTAATTTTAAATACTTTCGAAAGTTCAAATGAAGCCAGCTCCATAATTATTTTAAGTCGTTTTCAGTAAGATCGTTACAATTGAGAGAGAAGTATTATAACTTTGCAATTAACAAGCGAATTTCCCAAGCAGGCATTGAACTAGACATAATACGTTCCTAATTGTATTAAAATGTCAGGAAACCACTTAACATTTGCCCGGACTTTACACCTATGGGTTTGAATCCGTATCGTTTTACAATGCTAAGGTTTCAAGGAATGTTTAATAGAAATACTCGCATGTACGGTTTCTCTAACAAATGCCTTTAACAAAGGCAGCGAAATAAATATTCGTTAAATGCAAAAGGACCCGATTTATTTATACATTTAAATTCGGAACTGTAGAGAAAGCTTGCAACCTTATTATTAGTCCAGTCATTCTACCGAAAAACGTGAAAAAATTGATAGCAGCAATCTGGCGACGGAATCTTGTAGGGGGGGATAATTAATGAAAAATACATAAATTAGTACAGTCAATTTTGCCCCCACTCTGAATAAACAATGGGCAAAGTAGTCAAAAAGGTTTTTCTCAAATATAATTTTTCAGAGACAAGATAGAGAAAAAGTCTTCCCATGAAAGTTGTAGGTATTAAAAAACTTACAATCTCATTTTTTATGCATTAAAATCGGTGCATTATTTATCGAGATAATTGCAAAAACATGAATTTTTGCAGTGTTTTTTAATTGTTAATAGCTTTTGCAGTAATGGTCATAGGCGAATTTTAATCTACTAAAAATAAGGGTATTATAGCCCTTTATATGTGGCCACTAATTGGGCCCGATCGGTCCAATAGTTTAAAAATAATTGCATTTGTTTATCCCAAACACGATTTTTTTAAACGATTGAACTAGGTCAGTGAGTGCATAAAAATCAATTTAAACGCCGGGAAATGATAGTTAAAAGTCTGAAAATTTTAGTACGTTAAAAAAATGATTTTTTTCAATTTTGTTATTAAGGGGGTATTTTTTAAATAAATATATAGAAGTAATTCCGGAACTAATGTTCTCAGGAACACGACAGTCATATCACTGGATAGCTGGTAAAAAACAAAAATTTAAAAAAAATATATACCCTACGCCCTTTCTGGGCCGAGATAGCCCTTTTTTTTAAAAAAATTACAGCTCCATTGTTTATAAACATTAAGGGCTGAAATTAATGCTATATATGCATAAAGGTCTAAACTTTATGATACATTCAACTCCACGAAGATTCATGAATAAATAAAAAATTTATGGTATCTCAAAGTGAAGGTAAATTTTCTTGTTCGAAAATTTTGCAATATCTCGGCTTTCTTTCTTGAAATCGCTCTTTTTCCCGTAGAATGACTGGCCTATATGCAGGATTATTATAATGTTCCGTTTTTGTATATACACTGCTCAAAATAATTAGAGGAACACTTATTTAAATCTCAATAACTTTTGTATTTGTAATACTAGATAAATCTAATAATGCATATCTTAAAGACTAACATTTTGTTCGAATAAATTTACGAAAATAAAACAAATTTACATAATCATTCTTCAGACAATAGTACCAGTTCAAAAAAACTACAAGAAATAAAGTGAAACATACAATCAAAATTTCAATTTAGAAATATTCTGTGCCTTGGAATGGTAAACAATGTTGACAGTTCAGCATAAATTGTAAAATATGGGATATCTAAGTGAAGTTGAAGTCGTTCGTGTTGTTGCTAGTATAGAGTATGGCACCAGTATTCGACAGGTTGCAAGAGATTTTAACGTAAGCCCTTCTGTCATCCATCGCGTGTTGAATCGTTATTTAGAAACCAGAGGATATAAAAGACGCATTGGACAAGGTCCTAAGAGGAAAACAAACCGAATTCAGGACAGGTTTTTAGTCCTATCCTCCTTGCGTTCTCGTACATCCACAGCAAAAGACCTTCAAAGTAGGCACAGAACGACTCATGGGTTGGAAATTTCCGATCAGACAGTTAGGAATAAACTGAGAAAAGCAAACTTGAGACCAAGAAGACTCGTGCGAAAACCTATTTTAACTCCGTATTACATAAGGTCTCGTTTACATTTTGCACGTGAGCATGTGGCATGGCAACTTCGATATTGGAGACCAGTACTCTTCACAGATGAGTCACGATTTCGTTTAAGTCGTTGTGATGGTCAAGTACGTGTATACCGACGTCCACATGAACGCCATTCTTCAGCCATACAAGAAGTCGAAAGATTTGGTGGTAGGTCAGTGATGGTTTGGGTCTTGATGAAAGAACCGATCTTGTCATAGTTCCAGGGACTCTAACCGCTGAACGGTACATTGATCTCATTCTAGAAGATCCTGTTATACCAACCGCTTATGGTATAGGTCCAAATTTTCTGTTTATGCAAGATAACGCAATGCCACATACTGCGATTCACACCATGAACTACCTTCAACGTCACGGGATTCAATCCATGAATTGGCCTCCGCTAAGTCCTGATCTAAACCCCATCGAACATCTTTGGGATTTGTTAGATAGGCGTGTTCGGAGGCGCCCAGATCCACCTCAGACTCTCCAACAGTTAACAAATGCCCTAATCGAAGAATGGGAGAATATACTACAAGAAGACATTCGTAGGCTCAGCCGAAGCTTACCACGGAGGTGTCAAGAAGTAATTCGTGCTAATGGAAGACATACACGATATTAGTGAACCAAATCTCACCAGGACATTTATGTTATACAGACAGGATCACAGGCTCTTCACTTTATTTCTTGTAGTTTTTTTGAATTGGCGCTGTTGTCTCAAGAGTGATTATGTAAATTTGTTTTATTTTCGTAAATTTATTCGAACAAAATGTTAGTCTTTAAGATATGCATTATTAGATTTATATAGTATTACAAATAAAAAAGTTATTGAGATTTAAATAAGTGTTACTCTAATTATTTTGAGCAGTGTAAATAACCTTTTGTAACATTAAAGTACAGGATTTTATTGAGACACCGTCTTGCTTATCTTTAAGGTGGCCATATTCCTGGCCGAGAAATAGTGAAATTTCTGTCGTTTTTAGGTACTGAAATCTTTAAAAGTAAGACGTGTAGAACAAAAGTAAGCACAAAAATAAAATCCTTGATGTTTTGTTTATTCATTGTTACCATTCAAATTTACTCAAATAAAATAATAACTAANACGGTCTTAAATAATGTGACGTTGGGTTCGTTGCTATAAAACTTTTACGTTCTTTTCACTACCGAAACCGGTCCGATCTATCTGCCACATAAAGAACTTTGCTGACGCAGTAAAGGACCCTTTGCTTTTATGTGTATACGCATACGAAAAAACAGAAACATATATACGCTATATTAGTAGAGGAACGGAGCAAAAAATTCTCAGGCAGTGTGTTTCGATACCATTGTGTAATGCTGTCTTTATTTTAAATTCTATCCACATTTAGAAGTTATTTGTACACATATTGTAATGTTTTTGTGTGTTTGTTTATTGTTTTTAAATTTTATTGAATTTTGTTGTTTTATTTTTAATATTACTTAAATGGGCGCCAACAAGAACTTGTCTTGTAAAATCAATTATATTCAGAGCTAACTCCTCATCAGAGTGTGGTTTCCTTTGATTATGTATTTTTTTATACAGGGTGTTTGGAAAAGTTGGTACAAAAATTAAGGAGGTAAAAGTAGAGCCAAAAATAGTAAAAAAGTTCCTATAAACATTGGTCCTCCGGAGCATTTGGATATTTTTTAAAATAATTTTCTTTCTGATTAACATAATGGAATGAAAATTGTAGGTAATAATCATACCTAAGGGCATTTAACTATCAAAAGTTTCATCAAAAAGTTTTCTGCCCTTAACAGAAATTTTCTGAATTTTCTTTATTTCTTTGAATTATCAAGCAAATAATATTTTTTTGTTCTTTTGTTAATTTTAGGCACAACTCGACGATGTTTAAGCTTGGCAAATTACTGACTGCTACGAGCCTTGTTTTCCTTTTTATAAACTGAAGACGAATGAGATTGTTACTATGGAAACGTCATATTAAACTTTTGAGAAATTTTTAATTGGAAATTTTTAATTGGACTTTATGCATGTTTTTTGTAAATGACTAATACATATTCTGTTTCTACACATTTTTATGCACATTTTGATCTGCATTTTTTTTCCAAGTTCAAATCTAAACATTTTACAAATTTTGCCTATTTTTGTAAATTTTGACTAATTTGTGCTATCTAGCTTAATTCTTTGCCTGTAATATTGTTCAACGACATTGATATTTACTTATTTTCACTTTTATGAACAGTCTTTTCGTGTTTGAATTAGTTATTAATTGGAATATTTGTAGATCCACTGATTATTGACAACTTCCAAAGTTTATACACTACTTGGAACGTAAATTGGGATTTGAATACAGTTTTTAATGACTAGAAGGTCTTTTTAACACTACATAAATCATTTTACAGCTTACATACACATATTACTCAACAAATTTTACATAATAGCTGACGTATGGGTTTGACATTCCGAAAATCGTTACATGAAGTTATACAAAAACATTAATTTTGACTTCACTTGTAAATATTGACTAAAGGTATGATAAACTTTAGTTTTAGTTTATTGCATGAATTACATTTATAAGTACTACTCCTTTCTCATTCGATCAACTTGACAAAAATTCCAACATTTTTCAAGTTTCCTCAAACCTATAACATACGACTTTACAAAAATGTACTTTATTGCACTTTCTAACTTTTCTATGGTATTTTGGTGCATTTTCAACCTATTTGGTTCAAAATTTACATTCTTTGCATTATTTTGACAAATTGATTTATCTCATTTAATGATTTGTCTTATTAAACTTATTCTATATCTAAATCTTATCCTTCATTTTCTTATTCTCAGTATTCCACATTCCTGTTGTCAGTTTTCTATATTTATTTTATATGAATATCTCAAAATTCAAAATTTTGGATTCATTTTAAGTTTATTTTTCGTTCAAATCAAAATATAACAATATATACTGTTTTACTTTCAATAATCCAATTGTATAACGAAAATGAATGAAAATGTCCTTAACACTTGTACATTTGGCTTAAAACTGACACATGAAGCCATTCAAAAAGTCAAACTATTCAACCTCAATCGTCTTTCTTTTTTGTGCAAAGATAAACAGAAACAACAGAGACAACAGAAAGTTCTAAGTGTGCTTCCGTATTATCGGAACACTATGCAAAATAAACAACACATTACAATATCTATGCGGAGAATACACAAAATTATTAAGTAGCATGTATTATGTTCAAATAATTAATACAGTTAGATAGTACCGTTGGGTATCAGGACACAAAGGCATTGACGGAAATTAGAAAGCGAATGAACTTTCAAGCAAGGGATCCGAAACAGAGTTCATTAGTTCGGAGCCCTTCTCTAGTTCATCTCCCAGTGTAGTCAGGGGGTTCTGGGTAAATGGACTGAGACAGAACACAGGAAATACTGGTCTTCAAGGGAACATCTATACAAGCTAAGGTTTGTAGATAGTCGGGTGTGTTGAACTTGTGACTTGGTGGATGAAACTCTTCTCCAGTTGTAGAATGAAGCTTCTAGGACAACCCTTTCTGGAACGAGCTGAGAGAAGTGTTTGCAAGAAAGCTTTTAGACTTAAAAAGGACAAAACTACTTGCTGAATAGGTTTGAACGCACAATAGACCCAATAAGGCTGCGGTGCTATGGGACATGAATAGAACCTAACCACAGGTTAAGAAGAAAAAGGAAGAATAAGATGATCAGATCGTAAATAAGACTTACCGCTTACTATCTTGGAACCAGGGGAGCGAGAAGAGAATAGCAGTAAATTCCTGATTGATTTATACGAATTAAATCAGAGCTCAACAGAATTGGAACAAATACCGTGAAGAAAGGGGACCGCCTAGCCGGGTGTTTTGGCCGGTGGATTTCGATCTACCGAGTTAAGCATCACGGACGCAGGCTGGAATTTGGATGGGTGACCTAAGGCAGGCTCGGGGACGTGGCTGTGGGAGCCTACCAAAGGCCTGGACCATGCTATCATACATAAAAAATTGTACGAGACTTTGCCACCAAGCGACCCGTGTGAAAGGTTTGAAGAAAAGTACTCGAGTAATGAGGTGTACGAGGGGCCTAATAAGGCCAGAGTGCCGCGGTGGAGAAACAATTCCACCACCCTCCGACATACATACAGACAGTACCGTGAAGAAAATTAAAATCTGTTGCAATAAAACTGCGTTACTTCTAGGACTAGAGGTTTCCTCGGGAAAACGCTCCTGCTTTGCGATTTATGCTTATGTGAAGCTCCCTTAATCTCGCGCTTAGAAAAATTTCCCAAAATTTCCAACAAACAAGCCTACCGTATCCAAATCAACCCGTTTCTTTACGCGTCCCTTTTTGCGCCGACTATAAATAAACCCGTCTAACAATATAGATTACAGTGTCAGGCGCGTATTAAGGGCAGCTCTCAAATAGGGGTCAGCGTAACTCGACCCCATGCGCCGCCGTAATCTCGGCGACACAAAAACCGGCCGGGTGGCGTTATCTGGCTGCGGACCGAGGCCCGCGATTGACCTAATGACGTTTGGCATCGCATCTTCGCCGGGGTTTTTAGTGGTCTTTTTACGTCCTGCGGCCGCCACTTACGGCGCTCGCCCGCAGGTCGTTACGCCTGCGGGTAATTGAACTCCAAATCCCCCATCCGGTTCCCTATCTGTGGTTAGGGCTTAACAGACCTCAGGCGATGGGGCTACAAAGTGTCTTATTCGAGGTACAGGGTGTGGCCCCCTATTTACGGACCCTTGTTGTCGTTCAGTGGTTTACCCCTAAGGTGGCTATAAGTTTACTGTGGATATAACAAATTAGAAGGAAAATTAAAAATAAATTTAAAGAATATAAAAATGTTAGCTAATAGTCCTGTCAAATTAGTCATAAAAATAGTAGTCAAATAGAGAAAATTCCGACAGAGCTAAATTTCGGTGGAGACCTTGGGTACACCAGTAGAAATAAAGTGTCAAAAGTCTCCATCGATCCCATGTGCGCTAAAAAAAGATATTCGGGGTCAAAGGTAAAAATTTGAGGTTTTTTGAATTTTTTTCGAAAAAAGTAGTCCAGACAAAAATTATAGATCTTAAAATTATCTTCAAAAATGGTCCTTATACTTTTTTTTCTAAGAATCATCATTCCTGGGATATCGCGATTCTAAAAGTTGGAATTTTTAGTTGCTTAATGCGAAAAAAACGATAAAAGTTCTAAAAAAGTCAGTAGTGCACATTTTTTGTCGAAAATATTGGTTAAGATGCCCCCCGGGACGCCACTGGATTAAATAACGCTACAGGATTATTAAAATTTTTACGAAAAAACGATTTTTTTTTTTTAATTTGACATCCTGTATCTTGACAACGAAACATCATCGGACCTATGTNATAAGTTTACTGTGGATATAACAAATTAGAAGGAAAATTAAATATAAATTTAAAGAATATAAAAATGTTAGCTAATAGTCCTGTCAAATTAGTCATAAAAATAGTAGTCAAATAAAGAAAATTCCGACAGAGCTAAATTTCGGTGGAGACCTTGGGTACACCAGTAGAAATAAAGTGTCTTAAGTCTCCATCGATCCCATGTGCGCTAAAAAAAGATATTCGGGGTCAAATGTAAAAATTTGAGGTTTTTTTAATTTTTTTCGAAAAAAGTAGTCCAGACAAAAATTATAGATCTTAAAATTATCTACAAAAATGGTCCTTATACTTTTTTTTTCTAAGAATCATCATTCCTGGTATATCGCGATTCTAAAAGTTGGAATTTTTAGTTGCTTAATGCGAAAAAAATGATAAAAGTTCTAAAAAAGTCAGTAGTGCACATTTTTTGTCGAAAATATTGGTTAAGATGCCCCCCCGGGACGCCACTGGATTAAATAACGCTACAGGATTATTAAAATTTTTACGAAAACGATTTTTTTTTTAATTTGACATCCTGTATCTTGACAACGAAACACCATCGGACCTATGTTTATATAAACTTTTTGTCTTAGAATCACTCAAAGAATCTCCCCTTGAAGTTTGGCCACGTACTTAAATAACACCCCGTATAAAAATGCCTCCTTAAAAAAATATATGTAGGTTGTTAAAGCTGAATTTTTAAAATTGTTTTTTCGCAATATTTGTCTTTTTTTCTCGTATCGGTTTGAAATTTAGTAGAGGTACGTCTTGTAAATAACCACATATTAATGTAAACAACGCCTAGACAGCAAACGTAGAAACTGGGGGAAAGGGGTTACTTTGTGGATAATTTCTCTTAATATGGTAACATAAAATTGTTTAGGCAATTAAAAATGTTTAAGATAATCAATATTTCTATAAAATATTCCCATACGTTACTTAGGTATTTCTTTAATCCATAGGCAGCTCGTAAGTGTTATTTTAGGGGATGAAAAATATTAAACAAACAAATTTTTGTATATAATTTGTTATTTTTGACGAGTTAAATAAGTAATTAAAATATTGGTAATTATTTGTAGAACACCCTGAAGATTTACAATTCTTTGACACATTTATTTCAAAATATTTCTCCACAACATTTATCTTGTACATTATTGTAATTATTTTTTATGACAGAATTATATAGATTTTTATTAAATAGAATTACTAACTTCATCTTTGCTATGTAGTCTTTAGAATAATACTAAGCACATGCGAAAATTCATTACAAATACGGAGAGTGTGTAGCCGAGACTGTGCGCAAATTTAGTGGAATTCAGAATGAAAATGTCGCGATAACAGTCTGCGTTGAACAACGCCCTCACTGCAGTTTTTATAATATAAGAATTTCACAGGAATGAAAATAAAACGTTTAATGTATTATGGATTAAGCAATCTTGCTTTATCAGGTGAAAAATGGGTGTTTAAAACTTTTCTTGCGTGTTTATAGGCTTATAAATAATTTAAAGATCGCACTTTGTATTGTATCGTGTCTGAAAATATCGAAAAGCAAGACATACTGGCCAGCAACTCCACAGAATAATGAATAACGATAGGCATTAAACTTATCTGATTTTAAAATAACCTTCAAATAAGTAGTTACTACTAATTTACTAAATCAACACGAAACTCAGCCTTGATATAGCTATTAATCCGTTTCTGCATTTTCTTCATAGCTGCTAGAGGCAGAAATAGAAGTTTTCAAAATTAAGTGAAATTTCATCTACCCTCCCCATCCAAAAATTCACTTACAGCGACCGAAAAACCCAAGAACACGGAAAGAATTAATTCGACTCCATCCCAAGATTTGTATCTGGAAAACTTCCACCGACCATAAATCCCTAACCGAGAAAGGCCAAAGTCGATTTCGTCTTATTAAAGCGAATCTACAGCCGATGACTGAGGTCCCGACAAATTACAATAAGATGAAACAACCGACGCGAGAAAGTAAGTAAGGGCGTCACTGTCGGATGGCAACCCTTTATTTAGTTAAGCTAATAAGTACCTTTTGAGGGCAACATTGAGGGAAAGTTTCTCGGTTAAAAGTAAGAACCGATGCGGAAGTGTGTTTGCTTTACGCAGGCCGTTTGACTCAAGCAGAGTAGCAGAGTTATATATTTATTTATTTAGAAATGCAGGATGTTATGTCAAAAATTTAAAGGGGTGAAAAAGGAGAAAAAACTGAGTTAACTGAAGCCATAAACTTGTATCGGAAGTTTAAGGTCATAGAGATAAAAGTTAATTAAAAATGTATTTAAAATTGTTTTGAACTGCTGAAATACATGTATTTTATCGCGGCGAGTACTTATAAAAAATTCTGTAACACTTTTGTAGGTTTCTTATGAATTTCTTATTCGAAAGTCATTGTTTTAGTGATTGCTGTGCTGTTTTTCGAGAGTACAGCCGTATTTCCAAATGTTCTGTAAATGTCGCATTTATTTAGCAATCGCGAATATGCTCATAATTTAAGGCGAAACAAACGAAAACGCCCACAAAGCTTGTCGGAAGTTCGTGACAACGACCAACTGCGACATCGTATTGCCGAAGCTTATAATACGATTCGAGAGGACGTGGCAATGTTGCAACGAGTGTGAGCGAATTAGATACGTCGCGTTGAAGCTTGTGTGCAAACAAATGGTGGCAAAAATCGAACATCTATGAAAATCAGCAGTTCTCAGAAGGTGGCTCCTTGCAATGTTGACGTGTTACAGATTTTAAAATTACATTTTATTCAACACAAATCAGTGTATTATTCTTCAACAGCACCATAATTGCGTACTGTAAATCGCTTAAATGTTCAGAATTAGAATTAAAGTAAATTGATAATGATTGGATAAGAAAAATATATGATAAGCTGGTTTTTCCGACGGGCTCTTTTCCCAGCTGCAGAATGATAGAATAATAAGTTTGACCAGCCCGTCTCGTACCGCGTGCGGTACGAGGTCACTAGAGGAAGGTTATTTGTAAGTTTAGTCTCAAAATTATTTAGTAAATGTAAAATCAGTCAATTAGATAACTATTAACATGGCATAGTTATGCCAAAGCGTCCCGATATCCAGGGTTCCCGTCAATAAGATAAGAACAGAAACTTCTGGACCCAAGAAATGGGGGTGTCGAAGCGAGGTGTCGAATTTAGGAAAGATCTCGAAAAAGCAGTTCTTCCTTATGTTCCACATTGAGCAGTCGGCTTGGTTTTAGAGTCTCGGACTAGTTAATTAAATTTAATAATGGATAAAGTTTTTTTCCAAATTTTGCTATGGAGCGCGCATTCTCTAAATCTCGGTACGCTGTCGCGTGTCAATAAAGTAATTAATCATGTTTTTCGAGCCGTTGTGTAGTTTGCTTGTTTGCTTGTTTTGTTTTTATTGTTATTAAAACCCTCCCTGGAAGTTTTGATATTTCTTTCTGTTTCTTCCAACTTCAGTGTCACCCTGTACAGCCAGTCACTGGATTACATTCTACGTAAGCAATAGATGGTAAGTGCCTAAAATTCATTCTCTGAACATACAACATTTCTAAGTTCCCACGTATTAATTAAAGTACGATGATAATTATAAACTCCTTTTCGAGAATTAAATAGTAAACTCTTGTGAAATCCAGAGTGGTACTGGTCATAACGATAGATAGATAGATAAAGAAATAACCCCTCAGGCTACAATGTGGTGCTCGTTCTAATTTAACATGTTTCTACTACTTTTATAGTGTGTCCTGCTCTATATTTGAATTATACGATTTATATTTAGAAGAAAATTATTTTTCCGGAAATATTCTCGTATTCACCACCAAAACCACTTAAGATCCTGAGAGGTTATTTATTATTCAGCAGAAAACGTGTTAGTTTCGTTACAAAGTTCAGAGTTGAAGTTAAGTAACCGCTAAATAAATAAAAAAAGGTCTCCTCCTAGGGACAAGAAAGCGTAAAATGTGGGAGTTATAAAATCAAGCACTTGCAAAAAATCTCGACAAATTTCTTTACCATGCGAATTGCCGAAACTCGCCCGAACCCAGCCAGAAGCTTCAAAAAGTATACTAATTACGCTGTATTTTCTTCAAAAAAAAAAAGACAGAGTTAATTATAAATATGGGACCTCGCGCTAATTAAAAAGTTGGGCCATATAATTTATTTCTCCGTAAAAACGTTGTTTCGTGTATTTCTCAAAAGTTCACGGTCTGTTCTTTTGAATCCTCATTAGCGAAAAATCCGTTAATCCACTTACACGAAAGTTTACTTTTGTTTACTCCTTTCTTGTAAGCTGGACTAAGCTCATTATGTGCATGGAGCCCTCGCAATGAAAGACAAAAGAATAACTTCGAAATACTTGCAGAGTATCAGATCTGCAACTGAAATGGTACCCAGAAACGCAAAAGAAAGACAATAAACCAAAGTAAGGGAGTTTCAAGGTCACTCCGTTGATGCGAGGTTATATTACCTACACCAGTATCCGTCAATTTCTTTATGAAGTGACAGGATTTAAGGAGAAGGAGAATTGGGGCTACGAAAAAATATAGCCAATTTCATATTATTGAGATATATTATTTTTTCAATGCGAATTATTTATCGATTTGTTTTTATATTCAATTAATGCCAAAAATTTGAATATTTAACATAGTTTTTTTTGGGAAATGATGCATACCCTTACAATCTAATTACAGGTGAAAAAATCAAATGGTAAGACGATAAAAATATTAATTAATAGATGGGAAAAAGAAAAAGTATGTTGGAGTTCGTGCTCCTTCTCTAGTCTCCCTTATTATACAGGGTGNAAAAAGTTAAAAGAGAGAAAAATTAACTATGAAGAAATAGAGAAAAAAATTAAAATAGTACACACATACAAATAACACAATTATAAAGAACAAAATAAAATATATCATTAGCCAAACAACAAAAAAGATCGACATTATTTTCTCTCTCACTGTACTTGGAAACAATTTGATACAATGGTGATGCTACTAGGATGTTACTACGTGCTGCGAGTAGACTAAAAACATTATTACTTCTAGTGTAGAAATACTGATAAACCCTTTGGAATTCCTTATTATGAACCCCATATTCTTGAAACTAGATGATATGTTTTGTAAAAGATAATATAGGGTCAAATGTAACTCCAAGGTCCTTTATGTAACCGGGTCTATGCAATATTATATTGTCCAATTTATAATCAAATAGTACAGAATTTTTGGTGGTGAAATTAACTAAATTGCAAATTGATAAATGTAATCTAATTGTTTAAAAATAAAAACAAGAGTTTTAACTTTAAAAATCTACTGTGGTCGTCCTAATCAACCGATTTCAATTTTTTAAAAACCATTTGAAGCGTTGACTGGTCTTTTCTATGTGAAAAAAATTTCAAGTATCTAGATGCTTTATTTTACAAAAAATTATTTTGCGAAAACTACGGAACCGATTTTAATAAAATTTGGTGAGTTGTTTTATTATACTCTAAAGTTTTTTTTACCAAAATTAAAATGCCCGCGGAGCAATTAAAATATTTTAAAAAAATTATCCAAAAAATTTGCATTTTTTTTTATCAATTATTGCTATTTTGCAACATCGGTAATAAATTTAAACATTTTTAACTTACAGTATATTGTGCAAAATTCAATTCTAAAACTTTTTTTTCCTTTTCAGTATTCTTCCAAAATGCATAGGTTCCGAGATATAAGTAAAAAACTCAGATAAAATAGGTATTTTTTTAAATTTTTTAAACATTTTTACAATTTTGAAAATGTTCCGGACCTCGCTCAGATATAGGGATCTACACTTTTATTATGTGAGTTGTACTGAAGGTAATCCAGAAAAAATTTGCTTGCCCCTTCTCACATTCACCCCAAAACAGATCCGCCCTGGTCAATTATCACAGCCACACAGAAAAAAAAAAGTTGGGTATACTTTTTATGCGACATATATTTTTCGCAGTAATTTGGCCTCCTGAACACGAATCTGGGGTCAGAATTGGCGCATCACGTCACAATTTTTTCCTAACCTCAAAAAACTTGTGAAAAATAGTGAAAATTGATGAAAATTTACTGGGAAAATTTGGAAAAAATTTTATTTCCACATCAAATAGTACATTTTTATGTAAAAGACTCTGCTGAATTCAAATCCACTGTCAGAATTGAGCTAGAACGTGTGGTTTTTTTTCTAACCTCAAAAAACCGAGCAGGAATCGCTATTTTCAAATTCTGAGCGGATTTTGACCAGATTTTGTATAAAGGGGTTTTTTGGGTCGCTGATTACGAATATGAATTCACATTGTAAAAATTCAAGATGGCTGATCCAATATGGCGGGTGTACTTTTTTGAAATCCACCGATTTCAGTAAAATTTGGCATCATAAGGATTGCTGGTTGATCTCACCTTCATTAATCACACATCTGGAGCCAGATTTTCATAAATCAAGGTAAAAGATTCCACTCCGTCTAAAAATGTGACTTCGCTTAAAAAAATGACTTAAGGACTCTACACATGTAATGATGTGTAGTGTGATGTGCTTGTTTCCATGGGACAAGACAAAAAAGTTTCTACTTTATTCTTTCATTTATTTAGTCGTGCATGGGCTTATGGTTTTCCAATCAGATTTTTTTAACTACTATGCAGTTTTCCTATGGCATTTAGATGCTTTTATTTCTTAATAATTTTAAAGTTCAAGGAAAAGGACACATTACTGCCACACAGCACATCACTGCATCTGCTTATGCCTTCAATCTAAAAATGTGACTTTGCCGAAAAAATGCCGCCTACTCGGCCTAAAATTATGACTCTGCCTACAAATTTTACCTTGATTTATGAAAATCTGGCTCCAGATGTGTGATTAATGAAGGTGAGATCAACCAGCAATCCTTATGATGCCAAATTTTACTGAAATCGGTGGATTTCAAAAAAGTACACCCGCCATATTGGATCAGCCATCTTGAATTTTTACAATGTGAATTCATATTCGTAATCAGCGACCCAAAAAACCCCTTTATACAAAATCTGGTCAAAATCCGCTCAGAATTTGAAAATAGCGATTCCTGCTCGGTTTTTTGAGGTTAGAAAAAAAACCACACGTTCTAGCTCAATTCTGACAGTGGATTTGAATTCAGCAGAGTCTTTTACATAAAAATGTACTATTTGATGTGGAAATAAATTTTTTTCCAAATTTTCCCAGTAAATTTTCATCAATTTTCACTATTTTTCACAAGTTTTTTGAGGTTAGGAAAAAATTGTAACGTGATGGGCCAATTCTGACCCCAGATTCGTGTTCAGGAGGCCAAGTTACTACGAAAAATATATGTCGCATAAAAAGTATACCCAACTTTTTTTTTCTGTATGGCTGTGGCTTGTATAATTATACAAGGTCTGTCACAAATAATAAACATACTCGTGCGCTGTTGCCAAATTTATGTTGCAACTTTTGGCATTTATTTATGCAAATTGTTTAAAAAATAATAATTGAGAAATGGAAATATATAATTTCGAGTAATTTAAACTCGATTTTATTCAATAGCTACAAGCAAGTATCTTGATTTACTTAATTTCTAGTCATAAAGAATATTTTTCTTTGCATCGACAGCAATGATTATTTAACACGGTAAGTATAAGGCCCCGCGTCCCGCTTCACCTCTCCCGATCCACTTTAAATTAATAGACTTCAAATAAATCGATCTTTAGATATCAAAATTGATCTTTGCTTTGTATTAGAAGTGCATGAAAATAAAGGCGATAAATAAAAAAGGGTTTATATCGACACCGTTACTGCCAGGTTTGGTCTGTTATTAACTGGAAAGCCTCCCGACAGCAAAAGTGACTTTTATTTTTATGCGACACGGCCTTAGAGCGTATTTACGACTAGCATTTCGAAATCTTTAATAGATCGCAATATTACGTGCCAACATCCTGGGCCGTGTACCGTTTAGGGAAGTAAATATGGCAAAATATCGTGGAAAATATTGGGGACACCCGGCGTTTATATATTATATTTTTTCTTTTATTAAACTCCTCCTGTCGACGGGAATATTTATTTGTATAAAATGAACTTTATTGTATAAAAAATAGGAACTCGAACATTTTTTAAATACATATTGATAATATTCTATCCACCAAAATAAGGATGTTTGTAAATTTTTACATCATTATCTTTGTTCGTTATTTTTATATCGATTATAAAAGTTTTGGTTACCATAACAGCGTTTCAAACAGTGGCGGCTCGTGAAGGAGGACTCTGGGACATCCCCCCCCAGATATTTTCAAACTATAAACTTAAAATAATGTATTTATTTAAATCAATAAGAAATCTAAATAGCATGCACTCAATATCTCTTGGATGTTAGGTTGGCTGCATAAAGTGCATGTACTCCGTGAACGTAGCTCAGATTAATGCCATCCGCCATCTATGATCGTACCAAACAGTTATGTTTAACCGCGCGCGCAATACCCACCCGTGAAATCTGAGTCCATCGTGCAAGCATATTTTTACATATGATTGGACAAATTGGCACGTGGAGTGGATAGGCGACGATAGGCTCGCGCGCTCGCACGCTCGCGCGCTTTGTTTTGGGACTCCATGATGCAGTAACCCGTATCACTTGATGTGTTTTGTTTTTGCTTTGGCGCTTTTTAAGATAGATTTTTTTGTTTTGTATGTTTATTGTTTGGAGGAGGCGAAGAAAACTGGACGAAAACTGGAGTTTCTGACTTGAAACATTTAGAAATTAAAATTAATAAACATGAAAATTCTCCTAAACACAAAAATAAGTTGGTGAGTTTTTTACTTTTAGGAAGAGTAAATATTGCTTCTTGTTTAAATAGTGCTTATGCAGAACAAATAAATAGTAAATAGTCATAACGAAAAAGTTAAGAAAAATCGATTGCTTCTTTCAATAATTTTAAATATCTTAAAACTATGTGGTAACCTTTCTCTTCGTAAACATAATAAAAAAAGTGACTCAATAAACAAAGGGGTATTTTTAGAACTGATAGACTACAGTGCAAAAATTGATCCCGTTTTAGATAAACATCTTAGTGATGCCCATGTTTTTAAAGGAACTTCAAAAACTACACAGAATGAACTATTACAGTAATCTACATAATTATATCCTAACTGGGTTGGTTGATCGATTATCCACTTCAGCCCCCACACGTTGGAATTTTATTTCTCGCATTGTATCTAAGTAGCTACTTTACATACTGACAGTATTCATTTTGGGGTACTTGCAAAACACAATGACCTTCAAATTCTTTAAAATTTTTCGCCTGCGGCGCTAAGCGTGGGCTGCCGCCCCCCACACCCCCCAGTTCTTATGATGTACGTCCTTTTTCAAAATGCGCCCCCCCTGTATTCAAACCCACGGGCCGCCACTGGTTTCAAATATAGCCCGCTCCCGCGCGAGAACTATGACGGCATACCGTGTGTTATATATAAGTTGTATAGTTTCATAACCTAAACTGATACAAGCATTGCAAGTCGATGCCTATTAAACATTTGGGTATATTCTGTTGTCTTGGGTTTCAGTTTATTAAAGATAAAACTCGTGTGTAAAGAGTTCTAAGGAACCAAAATGGCAAAAATAATTATTAAAAACATACTTTTTTGCATGCTTTACAGTTTTCTTTTAGTAAAATTTATTAAAAACAGTATGACAGTAATAAAATGCCTAGATACATACAAATTTAAAAAATCTACTCTAACGTAAGAGTAGTGCTTACGTTTTGACTTTTCACCAATATTTAATTTTTTAAATAAAAAAGCTACTTTGAAAATCTAAAATAATAATTTTTAAAAAACTACCTTCTATTTGCTGTTGAATCATTGGTTTGAACAATTTCCTAAAGAGATATGAACTTTTATTATTTAAATTAATGAATTTTGTTATCAATATGTTTTATTAAGACTTGTAATAAACTGTTGCAGTAGGAATGACAAATATTATTTAATGGTGAGTGGAATTATCAACAATAGATTATGTATTGTTATATTGATATAATGTATAATAATCTAAATAATATGTACCCATATTGATTTAACTGATACTATTTGGCTTACTATTTCACACCTACTATCTTTCATTGTACTATTATGTAACTTTGACTTTTCAAAAGCCTACTCCGCAACACAGTACAAACACTACTCCTTTACAAGCATATGCATCTAAAATATAATCCTTCCGAAGTCAGTTGAACATGTATATTAACGCCTAGCAATAAAATTTAATGAGTTTCATAAGCGTTCCTAAAAAAGTTTTCTGCTAAGGGTAAAAAATAATAATAAAATGTATATAATGTGGAGAAAATTTCTATTATACCTGTATGTTCATTTGACCAACAACATAATTTAATTATTAATGTCCTCAAACAATTTTATCATATTGATGGTAAATTTTGGTTATGACATCAAAAAACATTTACACTTTCATTAAAATATATTACTGCAAGGCAAGAACCAACGGGAAGGTATGAACATATCCTTGTCAGGAAAGGATGAAGAAAGGTTGTTAGTTTAGGTTAGAAAAGTTATTAAATAAAACTAGACAACAATTAAATATTCTGCATTGCTGCACTGCACTGTTAGGCGATTTGTCAACAACTGAAATTTATGGCCGGTCGCTCAGTGCATCTCTGTTTGTGCTCCTTTTGCCCGCGCGCGCATTCTTCAACTGGGCGTATACATTTCTACCACCTCCACGTTTGCTTCGACCAGACCTGTATATGGGTATGGCTAAATAAATATGAGAAGAAGTTTTTCAAATATTTCATTGCCGAGTTGCTGCGTAGCGACAGGTACATACTGCCTAGCTCTTTAGTCTTCAACTGAGATCGGAAAGACTACACCTTATTATATTTGGCCAATTTTTCATCTTTAGTAATACATTGTTACATTGTACAAGCCAAACAAAGCTCCCCATTTATCTGATGCTTAAGAAAATCTTTAAATATTTGCAACCACCTATATAATATATACTTTACACTAATACGTTTAATTTAGTACCTGAAGATGCAGTACAGTCTTGACATTGTACTGAAAGATTTTTTTGAGTTACCTGATTTATAATCGCTTACTCAGACGTTATCAATAATTCTTTTTAGGTTGTCAAATTTAGATGTCAAACGGATAGTGGTTCTTAAAATGAAACTAAGAAAACACATATGTACTATATGTTCTATTTTACTCCACCAATTTCCTCAAGTTTAAAAGTCATTGTTTATACTTGACGACCGTCAAAAAACTATCCACAATAGACTAATTTATTAACGGATTAGGCTATTTCAGATCCTTCTTCATCATTATTGTTAATATAGTTTAAAAAAAAACACAAAGTATTGATTATATTGCTATTATGTTGCAACATATGACGTATCGATGTCGATAGAACGGTGTGACGTCACAACCAATGAGAAACCGTTTAGCTGTAATGAGAAATTTTGAATTTGGTTCTTATTTTGGTGCTAATATTTTAATGTTTCATAAAAGTATATATAAATTTCACATTTCAATCTTGTATTACGTTCATTCAATTTTTTTAGTAGTTGCTTAAATTCCTCACATTCCTTAATTCGATCATTTTAAGAATATTCCAATTTGCAAATTATTCTGCTTTAAGTGTCTCGAGAAGATAAATACTTATGGGCCATCAGCTTAGATTAGATGTTTTTCTCCCATCAACCAGTATTTCTATAGTCCCATGCAGCTTCATTTTATCCTGCAGTGTTATTATATTCCTCATTTCAGTGCCTATAAATATTTATTACCTTTGTTTCATTTCTGAATCGTTCGAAATACTGGTCTTTTATTGTTACTGTTCAGCATTGTTCCAACTTATTGGCTTTACCGTCCTTTATTTTCCAACAGAAGTTCTCAACACTGACTTATCATTATTTAAAGTATCTATTATGTAAATCCGGAAAACGCCACGTTCCTATTTAGGACCTTAATTAGTGGCAATACAGCTTTCGTAGCTTGATAAAATTCTTTAATAAGACACTGGGAATTTTTCATCATCCAAACAACAACAGTTTTTTAGATATATACCCGCAATATTCTTACCACCTATGAAGGAACAAGGGTAGGTGGAGAAACAACGACATCGCTGAGGCCGTAAAAGATGACGATCCGAAATATGTATTTTCAAAAATTACGGAACGGAATGAGACGAGACCTAATAGCCAATTTGGGGCGTTATATCCAAACGAGATGACGGTTAACTGTTCCATTGAAGGGCCACGTGATGCCGCATATATGCTATTATCACGTCCGATCCCCTTTGGCTTAGTAGCGGAATGCGGGGAAGTCATTCTAGGTATGTGTTCTCTGGGAAGTGGACGATTCACGTGTTGGCCCTTAGAAATCTGCATCGATTCGATTTTGGGAGAGAATACAGAATTAAAATTGTCTGGCGCATTTTTAAAGGTGGGTATGCATTTAGAGCTTGCGAAGTCACTCTCGAGACCGCATCTCGCAAGTGGTTGCGCAAGAGAGATTAATGCTAGAACTACACACAGCGCTATGTTCGCTGTGTTTATTCAAAACTAGCTATCATTCTTTCGTACAGATTTGAACACTTATAATCCATAGCTATGTACGGTGTGTAGATATGTCGTGATTGTGAAATTTGAATCTTGACTATGGTTTCGAAATGTCTTCAGACAGGACGCTATACTGCTGTGTTGGCTATATTAGCTACGTATATAAAAAATTGCCATCACGATGTTTGCAATAATAAATCATTGAATAAATTCTCCACTAGTGACATAATAATTATTTTTTGTTATAGCAGATTTATGGGCTCATCCATCGTCGACGATATATCGCTTTGTGTGATCGACTCTTTTAAAGTGTATGAAGAATATAGCTAATAGCTCTGTGTGATATTACCCTAACAATCAGAGAGAGAGAGAGAAAGAGATCTATAGTCGTGAACATAGTCCATTTGTGATCATATCCATTTAACAGTGCTGGCTATTTCTAGCAAAACGATCATAGCGTATTTTTGATCGTAATTTGTATTTACCATCTTTAATATCTATAGCGAATGTAGGGAACATAGCTAACATTGCGCTATGTGTAACAGTAGCACAACCATGAGAGAGAATTCGGGCTATAAACGATACTGGCTATTTTCTACGTACATAGCAATCATACATATGAATGGAAAACGCATAGCGAACATAGCGCACTGTGCCTGACCTGACAATCACATCCCAATCTGTAGATCCTAGATATTATGCCTCCCTCCTCCAAAACTCCTTAGACCAACTTGAAACCTGGTGCAACAGGTGGAAAGTCAAAATTAATCCCAACAAAAGTTCGGCTATCCTTTTTACCAAACGAAAAATCCCACAAAATCTCGACAGACTGACACTATCCCAGGAACCCATCTCCTGGAATCGACAAACACGATACCTGGGCGTGACGATGGACCATAACGTTAACGTTATGGTTCACGTTAACATATCCATGAAAGAGGATTCAGTGTGTCACCGTAAACCCAGCGTACACATTTCAAACTCATTCAAAACAAAGCTATTTAATATACATAGCGAGCATAGCAAATATAGCGATCTATGAGGCACTCTAGGCACTAATTTTTTTTAAATGTGAGGCTAACATAGTCTGTACTGTCATAAACTGACTGTTTTTAAAACGTATTTGCGATCGTAATATGTATTTACTATCTTTAACGTCTATAGCGAATTTAGGGAACATAGCTACACTGCTCTGTGTGACACTAGCATAACTGTGAGAGAAAATTCGGGCTATCACCGTGACATAAACGATACTAGCTATTTTCTACGTACATAGCAATTATACATCATATTGGCTGTTTATGACTTGTATGGAAAACGCGTAGCGAACATAGCGCTCAGTGTGGCGTTAGTATATCCACAGTCAATATAGCTGGGCGATAGCTATTTAGTCTACAATCGTGAACACATGGTACACATTTTGTATAGCACACTCATTTAAAACAACATTATTTTTAATATACATAGCGAGCATAGCAAATATAGCGCTCTGTGATCGTAATATGTAACTGTTTTAAAATGTGTGGCGAACATAGCTGTTTGTATGGTCACAACCTGAGTTTATGAAGAACGCAGTGAACAAAGCTAATATAGCGCGCTGTGTGATTAACATAATTGTAAGAACATAGCGTAATGATTATATGTGATATTCATTTAAATTTTGTAATATCCAGTCAGCTTGACAAACATGACCGCACTGTATACTTGTGATATGTATTTAGTTCCTTCGTAGCTAACATAGCGAACATAGCGCTCTATGTTCGCTATGTACTAGCAAAGCTATAAGAAGCTGCTACCGTTACCCTTGCCATTATTTGAGAGAAATATTTGAAAAACAAATAGACAAATTTTAGTTTTCTAGCTGAGATATAGAAAAACTGCTATCAACGGGACACTTATCTGTAGTTTTACAACTGTACAATCGATTTTGTGGATTTATAGAACCTGTACCTAAAACATAGTATAAAAAAAGAGGACAAACCGTAAATCATAATTTGGTGTCCGGATTTAATCACTGACAGCGTAAATGTTTTACTGAATAGTGAGATTTTTTATCGCAACTGTTTTTTTCCACCGGCTATTATTGATGATTTATGAGTACAGGTGTCCGTTTTTTACGCAGAAATTTTCTGCATTTTTATATATTTTATACTGTTCCGAGAGTGACGGTAGCACATGCCTTCCGGCATATACAGGGCAGTCCAGTTTCCGATATGGAAACTTCAGAACTGATAGAGATTAAAAAAATAATATGAGTTCGATATATAAACTATATTCGAAAAATGCTTCGTTAGGGAAATACACGGTATTCAAGATTGATTTAAAAAAAATCAAATTTATTAATTGTTGCCAAACGGTTAAAGATATTTCAATGAAATTTTGTAGACATTAACTACCATTGAGAGAGCACGTTTTGCAATGAAAAAAAAAACATTATTTTTGTTTTACCAGTGGCGTCCGTACGCCATTACTTTTACATATTTGTTCAATTCGGAAGAAAAAGCTCTCTTTCGATTTTTCTGTACGACTCAGCGTTTTCAAAGTGATCTCTGAAAAACAGTTGGATTGGCCCGCTAGGGAGGAATGATATGAATCATGACGTGATTAATGGTACTGGACTAGTGGCCTGGCCACCCGGGTCAACGGATCTTAATCCACTGGACTTTTACGTTTGGTGAAATGTAAAAGACAAAAGTTTACGCTACTCCTCCACCACCCTGTATATTCAATTAATATCTAAATATTTCAGTGATTTTTTAGACAGGTATTGCACTGAGTTTGAATCTGTTTTCAATAAATACTTGAAATTAAGTGAAATACAAACAATTATGTATTTGTCATTATAGTTAAAAAATAAAATAAAATAAAATAAAGCGCAAACTTCAACAAATTACGATACTATTGTAAAAAGTTATAAAGCATATTTCCGTGAAGGTTATTTAAGCTAGCTGTCGATAGAAAACAGACTATTATTGAGTTTTATGCATGTGGACTTGTAAATAAAAATGCAACTCCCTGCAACATGCGGTTGTTCACCTCCTAGAACAGTCCCGAGTAGACATTTCTCCACTAGAACTCATCCGGCTGCCCCTTAGTGGGTTGCGGGGATGTTTCGCCACAGGATGGGGGACGGTCGCGTCCCTGTCACCACCCCCAACCCTCGAACTATATGTTTACCTCGTCCGTTGTCAGCGGCTAACCCCAACGTCTTATAAATAAAGAGAAGTTTGCATCCGGCGCAAATTGTCGGGAAAATCAATTTGCTGGTGATGGGACATTTAATAAGATGCAGTTCTACGACTGCTTACGAGCGGGTGGTGATTCTTGTAGCTATTTGCCAGGTGTTTTCGAAGATAAAGAGGTAAAATGAAGGGGAAATTTGGAATAAAACGCTGAGAGAAAAACATATTCAAAATTTACACAGTTGTGACCATAATTTATATAGGAAATAGAAAATTTATGCCTCCTCCCCTTGCCCATGCCCACACTGATGTTCGTTTCTGTTTTTAATAATAAAACCGCTACAGACGAAACCCCTCCTCAGGCAATGGTGATCCTCTGAGATTTTCCGCAGTGGCATCTGTAAGTGGCCGCATGTAATGCTTCCGAATGCAGATGCTTCGCCGCGACCGAGGTCTGTCGTGGCTCAGGTGATTTTCAAATGTACCATTATTTTTTATGTATTTTTTTCTACTTTTTTTTATTAACTACTGTAATTAAAATCCTATAAATTGGATAGTTTCTTTTTTGTGAACGTTCGACTATTGTATGATTGCCATGGATACGATGCCCATGATTTAACAAACAGTAGGTACTATAATTTTTTTAAATATTTTCTATATTGGGTATTTTTCTGAAATTTAACAGATATAACTTTATGTGTAATTTAAATTTATGCCATTTAAAAATAAAATGTAAAATTGTGTCAAAAATTAAACAAAAAGTTAAAATGGCTCCCTCTACATTATAACTCAATTATTTTATTCTACGACAATAATAACGCTTCTACATTGAATTTCGTTACAATCGGTCAAATGATAACGATGTCATTAAAATAAAAATCAAGCTGAAAATTGAACTTTGAAAGCCAATAACATTTTCACGCTAACTTTTTTATCAAAACAAGTGGTTAAACCCTCCTGTATACTGTAGCTTACGCTACAACATTACTACTGAGAATTTTCTATAGTTTTGTAAATATTTACAACTTTACAAAAATAAAAATGTTCTGGAATATGTCGAGTTTTGTATAAAATATTGAACTGCTATATTTTTTTGTATTCATTTTGTGGATGATGCGGTTTTTAGTTAAATTATCGGAAAACGTAATCCTGCCTGCCCTTTTTTACAAGTCGGGTTGTGCTTTTCATTTATTTCACCGTAGTGACAACAAAGCGCGGCTTCATGCTAAATATGAATGATGAATGTTAAGTTTTGTCCTTGGTGATTTACATCAAATTGAGTGTGCTTCCTGACAACCAGTCCGCTGAAAAAATAAGATAACAGCATAGCAAGCTTCAAAAATGCCCTGAAGCGGCTTTTTTTTTACACACATTAAAATTCCATAGGCCGTAAACGTGTTACGCGTTTAAAATAGTATGAAAGTGAATGAATACAGGGTGTTTCAGAATTAAGTCGACAAACTTTAAGTAGATAATCCTCATAAAAAAAATAAGAAAAAAATCGAGTATAAATTTTTTTCCAGAGACACTTCATTTTCGAAATATAGGGCGTTAAAGATTTTTAAAATAACTTCTAAATGAAGAAGGCTATTTAAGCCAAATTTGGCATGACACGTCTTCTTATAAGATACCATTTTTCCATAGAAGTAGAAGTCCCACAAGCAACCAGTGGCGGAATTATGGGGACTCGGATTCATTAAATTATAAAAAAAATTAATACGGCCCTTCTGAAAATAAAAAATGTTGCTGTTTTTAGATAGAACAGTATGTTATTGACAAAAAGTGTACATTCACTTTTTTCCTAACTCTTATAGTTTCATGGCAAAATTGATTTTTAGGAAGGGTGCTTCTGGATTCTGTCGATAAACTTTAGGAAGACGTTCCTCATAAAACCTAAAAACATATAGTACCTATTAAAGTTGGTTCTATCTAAAAACAGCAACATTTTATATTTTCAGAAGGGCCGTATTAATTTTTTTTATAATTTAATGAGTCTGAGTCCCCATAACTCCGCCACTGGTTGCTTGCGGGATTTCTACTTCTATGGAAAAATGATGTCTTATAAGTTATTTAAAAAATTCCAATTTTTAAAAAAATCTTTAACGCCCTATATTTCGAAAATGAAGCGTCTCTGGAAAAAAAATGTATAGTTGATTTTTTCTTATTTTTCTTCTTAAAGTTTGTCGACTTAATCCTGAAACACCCGTATAACTGTTGGACTCATTTAATTTTACGTTGTAAATATACACTGTGTCCCAAAATGATAGAACAAAATTCATATTTTTTTTCCAGTTCAGATTTTAAAAAATCGCTGAAACAGATCAATTAGTAAATACAAATGACTATGATGAAATAGTCGTCAGTACGACATGAAAGATAATTCTTTGCATTTGTTTAACAACTATGACAAAAAAGTTGGTATAACCTTATATCGCTGAATTCTAGAAGGACTATATAATTATACTATAAAATATAGAGCGTCCTATTAAAAAAAATGTCGATAATGTTATAGATCTATCAAACATGACTCAAAAAAAAAATTGCATAAAAGTAACAATTTCTATTTACTAATTGACCTGTTTCAGCGATTTTTTTAAATTTCAACTGGAAAAAAATATGCATTTTGTTCCATAATTTTGGGACACTGTGTATAAGAGTTATGACTATTTATACCCGTCACATATATAATATAAGATGTGCAATATAAAACCATGGTTACAAATTTTCATCTCTTGAACCCCTCGGGAATTTTTTAATATGTTTGTGTATATCCCTACTCGCCCCACAAATATAGCATAACCCCAGGCAAGCCTTCCTTTATGATATTTCCTTGCTGTTTATACTAAAAACATAAATTTGAATCAACATTCCACATGAACCGGGTAGAAAGTACGAGAAAAATAATAATGAGACCTGCCACAGGAGAAACCAGATTATTAAGGCATAATTGTACGTTAAATTACATAATTAATATAAAGGAAGTGGGAACCCGAGAGGAGAATCGATCTTCTGGGGCTATGCTAATTTGAAGCGGTGGTTTTGTTCCATTTCAAAAATTCCGTATTTTAGGTTACGTAGAAAAAGGTTCTTAATTTTGAGACATTTCGAGATATTATGTTGAGAATACAACTGTTTGATATTATTCCACTCAACAATAGTACAATGGATACCTAGCTTCTACAATTTGATAAAACAGATTGTTTTTGTATAATTTAGCGACGTGTCATTTTAAAGTCACCAGGAACAAAGAAGACTATATCTGATAGATCACGCCGACTTATAAGTACCGAATAAGAAAATGTTTGTCAGGTTGGTTCAACATTGTACCACGCCCACCGTATAATATTCATGTATTTGTATATTTGTGGATGTGTAAAATGTAAAAAAATATGTGTTGGCAATTAACAGTGCACGTGGTTAGTGGAGGGGATAGTGCAGGTCAAAGGTGACGAAGCGAAGGAGTCTATGGTTGCCTGGCTGTCCACCTAGTTAAAGGTGGCAGGCTACAACATTTCAGAGATTGTTGGATGGAAACAAATACAGAGAATCAGAAATTAGGTACCAGAAATTTTAAACGCTGTAGAAAAGGATCCTGGTACCAGTAATTGAAAATTAACCACAAAATTTCAAGTGTTATGTTCTAAAAATCAGGTGAGTAAACAAATGATTTATTTTTGTGTTTTTCATTTATCATTACTGACTACTGCTTGAGTTTTTTGCTAAGTTACTTGATAAGTATTGTTTCATAGTTTGTCTTATTTAAAAGAATTAAACTATTTGTGGCTTGGTAGGGCTCGGAAATTTTCTTTTTAATAACCTTTCCTTCAAATATGAGATTTGACAACAATGCACAGCCCAGTTTTCAATTGTGCCCGCCGTTATTTGACGTTACACTAGCTTGTCCAGCGGCGTGGTATGAAAATTATTAAAAAAACTTAAAAAATAATAATTTTCAAGACCGAATTTGAAAAAATAAACTATTGATACTTATTTCTAAAGGTTAAAGGACGCCTCTGTATCAATATGACCCTCACTCAAAGTTACATCCTGTATATATTGAAAATTGAAAGTAGTTACATACATTTAATATTTTCCCTTTTAACGGTGTTTGTCATCAGATTTGGAGACAGTAGGTTTGAATTTTGTGATTCTAAATAACTAAATCTGTGATAATTGTTTGGAGGAATATAGGGTGATTCACAACTTATTCAAAAAAATTTGGGAATAGATACGGCATGAGAAATGGAGTCAATATCGTATAAAAAAATTTTTGTAAAATCCTTATAGTTTCCGAGAAAAAATTATCCAAGTTATAGTACATTCAACCACTACATAGCTGGACAACTGTAGTCTCTAGCCTCATTCGCAATACGCATGGAGAGCCACGTGGCCTTAGCGATTCCGAATACTGAAATCCGTCGTTGCGATAGTGTTTACCTGTTATCTGTGGTGTTTACAACAGTTTTTTAGTAGTTAGTGTCAAAAATGCGTGTATAGCAACTCAGAGTTGATGGATATCGTTTTAATTTATGGTGAAGCAAGACAACATTTGTATTATGGTGAAGTATTTGTGTTATGGTGAAGCAAGACATCATTTGTGTTAGTTCGTAGAAAGTGAGTAAGACGGACCAAATGTGTTTACACGTTGGTGGATAAAATTTTGAACAATTATTGTTGTAACATCGGGTATGTCAAATGATTTTATTATTTAAAAACACAAATTAATTTTATTAATTAATAAAGGCAAAAGCATTTAACTTTGCCAATATAAAATAGATGCTATAAAATTCTATTTATTTCTTTCCTTGCGAAAGTTTGTCCGTTTTTATCACACCGCCATGCCGATCGTATTGTGCGAGGTCAGGTTTTACAGTGGACCAGTTTCCAGTGCCGTGCAGAAGTGTATTTTTAAATCATTTTCGAACTGCCCTTTTTGATTTTTTCTTTACACAATTGTATTTGTAAGGGTCCCCTATACATCCAGAATTTTTTTTGGATAAGTTCTGAATCACCCTGTATAAAGCATATGAAAATTAAAACCAAAAAATTAAAGAGGTGCCTACAACATTCACTTTATATCATCAAAGGTTGTGCTAAATAGTTAGAAAGATCTTCTTTTGTACGTATTTAATCTAGCTTTAAAAAGTAATATATTTACAAAATTATAGAAGAAAGTAGTACTCACTCGCATTTCCAATGGCGAAAAAAGCTTTCATATTAATAAAACAAACTGATGTCATACAGGGTGGCATAAAAGTGTGGGAACCCCAAAAAATTTCTCCCTGGCTATTCACGTGGTCATTATGGGGTAAAGACGATTTTTTTTAAACGGGAACTCCCCTTTTTTACGCCGTAAAGGAAAAGAGGGAAAAATTTTACGTTCAGATCTGACTTTGACCATTTCAAAATGGCAGCAAAATAAAGATGGCGGACTAAATTTTTGAAAGTTAACCGATTGTCTCCAAATTTTGTATACGGAGGTTTTCGAGGTCGCTGATCACGAATCAGATTTTTCAAAATTCAAGATGGCGAATCCAAGATGGTGGAGTTTTTTAAATTTAATCAATAAGGACCAAATTTGATATACGGGGGTTTTGAGGTCACTGACCCCACATTCGTGATCAGCAACCCCAAAAACTCCCGTATACAACGTTTGGTGCAAATCGGTTGATTTTCGAAAAGTTCGTACGCTATATTGGATCCGCCATCTCGATTTTTTAAATACGATCTCGGATTCATCTACTTTATTTTAAAATCAAATACAAAATTTTCTTTAAAAATCCTGTCAAATGCAGCCAAACGTCGATATCAAGAATATAATTTTGCAAAAGATGTTTGACATAGGCGAGATTACTAACTGCAGATATTACGGGAAACAAAAAAACTCGGTGGGTTATCTGCCCCAACTAGCAATTAATTTCATCAGCAATAGCTAGTAAATACCTATTAATTATCTATGATAAAAATTAAAAACGATGTATGTATAAGTACAGCGAACTGTATGAGTGTACATTAAATCTTTTACGTGATTTAGAAGATCTACAACTTAAGAAACTGAGTATACACAAACGCAGTCATGCCCAGCATTAAGGAAGGGTCTTTTATTCCCTCTTACACTTTTATTTCACTTTTACAACCCTTGTTTAAGCAACAACGGCGGAATCCGAAAACTTTGTCTCCAAGTTCCATGGATTGGAAGGGGATGGGCTTTGGATTAATATTCATGCAGAAAAGAAACTTTCAGACAAAACTTTGATGTACTGGAAGATTAGATAAATTGGCTCCATTCAGAGTGGAAAACAAATATCAAATCCTAATGAAAAATTCAAAACACTTTCTCCCCGGTACAGGAGTGATTCATGTTTTAAGACCGTGTAACTTATTTAAGCAGAAAAGAAACTCCCGAAAGTTTGAATGTCGCGAGGCTTCGTCCGGATCCGATATTTATCGATTCTTTCGGCTTGTCGGGGGTCATAATACAATTTTTCTACATATCTGGGCGTCGACATTTCGTTGAGGAACTTGTGATCCGTAAATTTTGTAGTAGCACCGAAAGGAACTCCATTTAAGAAGAAAAAAAAATTGGTAGTCAAAACAATATTGTTCAAGGACTACGTTTCTGCTTCTATTAGTTCAAGGAAGGAAGAAAGAACGATAAGTGTGGTCTCAGTTACAAGATAATAACATATTATTCTGCTAGTTTGAGAAACGCCAGAAAATAGGCCAGGAAAATAACCTGGGAAATGACCAATTCGCGACTTTTTGTTTCAGCAAGCTGAATTTACCACTATAGATGCTGAATATTGTATACAATAACATATTAGTTTCCACAGTCATAAAAATGGGGGAAAGATTGTTTACAGGGTGGTTAATTGTATAATATTTGCGTAAATTCACGTTTTTCGTTTATAACTTTTTTCCGTTCATTTCTACGAGAAAACAGTAAAGCACTTTTTTTTCATCTTCAAAAGACCTACAAAACTAGCCCTTGAGCGTCAAAAAATATTGATTAGATCAAAAGTTATAAACAGAAAAATTTTATTTATGACTTTTGAATTAAACATTTATAAACTGCGTTATTATTACCAGAACGTTTTGGCATCGCATCCTCTCATCTCTTATCACTGTCTAATAACTCACACGAAATCTGGAATCGGTAAGTTGAATAGTTTACAAGTAATGGCCTTATAAACAAATTAACTAATTAGTAGTCTGGGCGAGGCAAATTTCATAATAATACGTTGAAATCATTTTTTTTAATTTCAAATTTGCAACCTGGAAATTTATTTAATTTTTTTGCCTTAGTTGCAAAATGAAATATACGACGCACCAGCGTGATATAGTTATATATTATTACATATTCGGAAAGCTTATGAAAAGAGCTTTAAGTTAAAAAAAAATCGTCAAGATTCGTTGAAAAACAACGGAGTTACAGACTGTCAAAGTTGACGACGATTGTTAAGCAAATTAGATTGGTAGCGGCGAAAAAAATACTGTCATAACCGGCAACCCAAATACTTTCCCAGGTAAAAATATTTTATTTGTGGAAGTATATTAAGTGCATAAGAAATATTGTCAAAAGTCAGTGGGTCGCTTGATTTTCGGCCGCTAAATAAGCGAAATTCGCTTGAAAATAATATATTTGACAGTCTGTAACTCCGTTGTTTTTCAACGAATCTTGAGGATTTTTTTTAACTTAAAGCTCTTTTCATAAGCTTTCCGAATATGTAATCTATAGTGATAAATTCGGCTTGTCGAAACAAAAAGTCGCGTCCAACTCTATATTTCCGGAACTAAAAAACTGTAACCTGAGGGGTTATTTCTTCATTTATCTATCTACCGTTATGACCAGTACCATAACGATATTAACTTGTAAGAGAGTCTACTATTTAATTCTCGAAAGGGAGTTTATCATTATCATTACACTTTAATTAATACAATACCTGGGAAATGTTGTACGTTCAGAGAATGAATACTGGCACTTAAGTTGGAATATCGGGACGCTTTGGTATAACTATACTATGTTAATAATTACCTAATTGACTGGATTTACATTTATATAAATAATTCTGTGACTAACTGAACTCACAAATAACCCTAGCCTTCCTCTAGTGACTCCGTGTAGCAATACGGGACGGATTAGTCAATCTCATTTAATCTATTATTATAGCTTGGAAAATCCGCTTAAAAACCAGCTATTTGATCTATTATTATTTTTCTAACAGCTTCTAACAACTTATTCTTGGAATTCCTACGTCCTTTGGAATGCATTTCAGCCGTTATTTGAAATATCGATTTTTCTCTTTATACCAGATGTTCAACACATGGCCCCCTACAGTCTAAGTGAACTTGTTCAAAAATACTGTTAAATTTCATGAAGCCTTCTCCGAAAGACGGCCTTGTAGCGACGCTACCTACTTGAAACTTTTAACTTTTCGATAAAATTAGTGTTGACTGAAATATTTTACTTTTTGGCCCATCCGTTCCGAGAACTAACAAATAAATTACTACGCGTCCCGGCATTTGTTACAAAACGGTACGATGAAAATCAACATTTATTGTGAAATTTACTTTATTCCTATATGTTCTTAACTAATAGTGAACGCAGACTTAAGGAGGATCTATTTAAACTAGGATGATTTTTCGGATTGTTATGCCTGCTCACTAGAAATATTTAACATCTCCTGTTGTTCTTGGGCTAGGCTCCGTGGAGCCGAATCCGCTATTAAAACCCCTAGGCCTGCCCTGATATTTGTTTCTGTAACTGGTGACGACAAGTTACACAGGCTACAAAATAACAATCCGAAGAAACATCATTATTAGCCGTGAAAGGCTTTAAAACCACCCAGTATGACTATTACGAGGCGCGTATCCAAGTCTGTCGATAAATCTGGCTTCGCTAATATTTAAACCTACGGCTATTTTGAATTATACCACAATTTAAACAAGTCACGTGTTCTTTGAATTTTAAAGTTCCTCTTCACCCCCAAACATTCCCCCATAATCCTTGCTTCCGTGCTCATTAAACATGCTTATCGCAATTTTGTCTTTGGCATTTACCGAAAGTTGCTATAATTTGTTTCTTGATTTATGAACTGAATTGGATTAATATCCCGGAACTGTTTTCCAATATCGCTGGTTAGTTGAGATTCGCAGGGGGTATTACGTATTTTGAATTTTGATATTCGACTCAAGAGATCGAAGGTCGTTGAAGGTCGTTTGGTGGAGGGAGTTTTGTTGTATTTCCTTTTTCCATGTTCAGCGAAATCCATCGTTTTATATATAAATTTGCGTCGAAGCACAGTGACATATTAGAGTTTAATTCAAGGAAATATTAGAGATAGTCGTCACCAAATCCATACAATTCCTGAGTACAGTTAACGAATTGAGCCTACCACTTCCCAATTCAATTTCCTGTTTCTTATGAGTATATGAAAATATGGTTGTTACGACCACATAATTTATATCAGAGCGAGAAGCTTTCAAAATACCATTTACAATTGCAAAACTATATCAAAACGTTATTTAAACTTAATCTGTTTACTTATAATGCATCTTTCTCGACCTTGATGGAAAGGCTGAAATAATTTCCTTCTTGATTTGGCAAATAAGTATTGTATACAAAATGAAAGGTATCGAGGGAAACGGTCAGACAACAGGTGGAGAAGTTAGTCATTTTCCACTATCTAGACTGAATACCTGTTATGGAGAAGCGATGGTAAACTCTGTGATTGAGTGCAACAACCATTACCTAGAAGATGGCCCTAACAGAAAAAGGAGCAAAAACTGAGTATAAAAACTTAAAAACATAAATAAAATAAACAGTAAATAGCATTATTGCCCGTAAGTTTATCGTGTTGAGATGAGAGCCACCCGCTGATCAGATTCTTTGTACTTTTGCTTTTTCATCCAAAGCTTGGAATTTGAAACGTTTGATTTTAATACTGAGGCTTCGATTGAGCCTTATTGCGTCGATCGCAAGACTAGTGAGGCTTGGGCAATTTGGACGCTAGGTATAGGATTTAGGTCTGAAGCTGAACAATTTTGTATTGAATATAAAAATTGGTGGCTCCGCCAATTTTCGGGGTGGATCTTTATTTTGTTGTATTTGTTATTTTTGATCTTTCTGAATTTTGGCAATCCCTGGTGTTGTCTTGACTCATCGACGAATATGGTCGGGTTTCTAGATTTATGTTAATTATATTTTTATGTTTGGCTGATTTATTATAACATTCGAAACATCCATGATTTTTTTCGGGCGATCCATAACGGTCTTTGCTGATCGCTTTACCAAAAAAGTTCAAAAGATCGGTGAAAATTTTGATTCTTGACCGCCTTGGATCTGCTTCCATGGTTGATATCTGATTTTGGATTCATAGTATGGGTGATATTTGAATTTTGTTCGCTTAACAATAAGGTTGTATTATTTGTGTATAAGTTATCGTTTGCATATTTATATTTACAATTGCTAGAAAGTTAGTTTTAATGTATAAACTTACCATACACGGTAATTAGAAGTAAACTATTTATACTTTTTGTTTATACATTAAACTATTGAAAGAAATGACGATGTCTATGACGCGAGAGCGCTATTCATCGCCGTCCATATCGCATATTGGGTTTAAGAGCTATTGTTAAAGCAGTAGCCCGTGCGAGGCTACAAAAGGATCGTTCGTCCAAGTCATATCTAGATGTAAGTTTATATGTAGGTCGACAATAGACAGAATGTTCTTGCTTTCGAACAATTCGCCTGCATTTCTAGAATATCCCCTGTTTTCTCAACAAACAGTGGAAGTTCATAGCTGTAGCAGCCCGATCGAAACCTGTTATGAGTTGTTTGATACTGGTGGAAATACCGTAAAGGGTGATTGAGATGTGCTTTGTTCAGGACGAAAGTCTGTATAAGATAATACAATTTTCTGAATTAAGTTAACGTTTAAATACGAAGTTTTTTATTTATCTGTATAAAATTGCAAAATTTAGATGTAATTTATTGTTTTTTTGAAACTCTTGTTCGAAATGAGGAACCAATACATTTGATTTATGTAGTAATAAGAGGGATATTTTTCCCAATACTCTTTGCTTTGGAAGCTTCCAGAAGCTCAAACTGCATAAAATATTCAGAATTCCGCAAATTTTAATTTGCTGATTCATTTTATTAAAAGGATTAGAGATTTCATAAAAATTTATAACTACAAGAACATCCAATACGGGAATCTAGTTTGCCCTGGATCCTCGCCGCGACACTGCAAATCCCTTTTTCAGAATCTAATATTAAAACTGATCCATTCATTTGACGAAGGTATCTGTATCAGGATTTATATGTAGAGGGAAAAAAATATTCAATCCCTATTAGTTCTCCTTTCATATAATGACCGATGTGGAGTTATAAATATTTAAATTTGCCATCGAATCTACAATACCCGTTTCAGTGCTCTCGTATTTTAATAAAAAATGGGAGACCGACCGGAGGGTCATAAATTTAACATTCAGACGTAAATTGGCAGGGGATTGGCCTTATTGAATTTGTTCAATTTGAAATAAAGGCAGGGGCAATATTGTAATGTCCAGGTTTCAGATAGGATAGCGAGAGAATTTTTAAATTTAAATCGTTTCTCTTATTATATCATATCATTCATTGCAAACGCTCATCTTGCGACTCATTGGTATATTTATAAATATGTTCAAAATAGAGATATAAAGAAAAACGTCTTTTATACAACTTCTATGTTATCGTTCACCATCAACTATTAACTAAGGCGGCGATGCTTCAAAATGTACCAAAATCCCTCGAATTGATTGTAGAATTCTTCTAAATAATCAGAATAACTATTAAATATGTCAAAGTTCATAGTAGACATTAAAACCTATCGAATTGTCTTTACAATACAAGAAACTGCGTCAAAACAGTTTCAAATTATATAAAATACCTGAAAAACCTATCTCAAGCATCTCAAAAATGTCAAGATACATGAAAAATATATAGAAATACATTTAAAATCTTTATATACGTCGAAATAGGAATGGAATATGGAGACGTAAGAAAATCAGTTCATTCCACAGTGCACAAAATATATCCTTGAACGTTTATAAGACCTTTATAATAACAAACCGCCCCTTCTTCCACATAAGACGCACACTTCTGATCAAACTATCCCAGACAGAATGGAAAATGTTTTTATATCTTTCTTGCACCGATCCTGGTTGAAATTCTGGATGTAGAGCTCCAAGCTCTCTATTATTTACTTGTTTCTACATTTATCTAAAGCTTAAAAATCATTACATTAAGCCGCTTACCGGGGTTTAAGAAGAAGCGCACCGTACATCTGTTAAAGCAAATTTCGCCGGAATATCTCAAATCCAGATGAGACTGTCTGGTTCGCGAAAGTTGGATGCATTTACATTTTGCAAACTGCAATCGGATTACGTTAAAAACCCCAATACAATGGTCTGTTATCTACTTTGGATAATAAAAATAAAAACGCAACAGTTCAACAAGTTGGAACAACATGCTAAGCCGACATTTTGTTGGAATTGGTACTAAATTAATACAGTTTTATGTTTCATAAGGGGTTTCACGCTAAAGTCAATAGATTAATCTTAGTAATCTAGTAGTGTTTGCTACCTGCTTGTGGGTGGTAAAATAAAATTTTAATAGATTTTCCTTTCCAAGGACAATAAGGCTCTCTCCAACTATAGGGTTGGCCGTAGCTCAGCTCAGCAATGGGGCTGGGGTTGATATAACTGAAAATAATTCTCTTAAGGCGCCACCCGTTTTACAACCCGATGGACAGTACGCAAGAATGCTGGAGAGACGCCGGAACCTTACAGTACAAAAAAACGGGAAAAAGGTACAAATAAAAGCCCTAAGAAAGTAACTATACAAACGGTAACTTTAATTTATCTAAATGGCCGGTGCCTAAAGGCTACAATCGCTAAATCAATTTAGTTGTAAATATTGGCCGATTATGCACCTCTTAGGTATGTTGGGCAAAATAGTTTTAACTATAGGTTTAAATAATAAGGATAGTGATAACCCTCTCCGATAGCGCTATTGGTTCGGTGTACAGACTTTCGAAGAAATAAATTACATAAAACTTATATCTTATAACTCAAATTAAGTGCCTAATCGATTAAATATGTTTTTAATATTCTTTAGATTGTTGGGAAACAATATTAAGTAAAGCGTAAGCGAATAAAGGCCATTTAACTAGTAACAAGGGCAATTGAGCTTAGCATAAACAAAGTATGAATACTATCAAAAGTTTTGTAAGCGAACCTAAAGTTTATTAATTATTGCCGTTACCTATATCGAAGTAATATAAATTTATAAACTATAACAAAAGAACAGGGAAAAGGTCAGCAAGAATTGTAAGTAAATAATTTATGTACCTTATTAAAACAATTAACTAATAAGTTACCTAACAGTACGCCAAACTAAATAACAAGGGGAAAAACTAAGTAGTAATGTCTACTAAGGTGAGTAAAGTAATTATCTGGTAGCGGAATAGAATAAGTAAAATAGGCGGTGATAATTGCTACCACCTAAGCTAAATTTCCAAATAAAAGATAGAATAAAATATATACTATATGAGATCAGGCTAAATCAGATAAGGATTAACTATGTAACATGCATAACTTAAAATTAAGCTTATCTGAGCGGTTTCTGCAGCACCAGTGACTGGTTCCAACGATTATGCAGGGGAATATTTACTACTCCAACCATACAGGAGCATCCACAAAAGGACACGAAGCCAGGCAGCAACTGGGAGTTATGTCAGGCGAGTCTTGGATAGGGATACTGCTCTCCAGTGCAGATAATAATCCAACCAAAGCGAGGAGTAAGCCTGCGTTGTTTAACCAAGGTCCGGGGTTATGATACCTTGGACTTCCACTGGCAATGAATCACCCGGTATATGAGGATGAAGTAGGAAAACACCCAGCACACTAACAGCGACGAAGACGGTGACGTTGAGGGTGAGAGTGCGAATATAATGAGATGAAATTAAAACAAGGATGAGTGCGAGTACGAGGACGATTACGAGGCCAAAAAAAAAGAGAGAAGCATGTCTAAGTAGGTTTCCCAGTGAGGTAGAGATATAGAAAATTAGTGAAGATTATTTAAAGTTTTACCTTTGTTGTAGGGCGGCCTCGTGGTGAGTGGTACCTTATGTCGGGTTTTATGGGCACAAATCCAACCAACAACGGTTGACACTGGATTCACCAGAACTAACAAAACAAATTTTTGCCCACAAAATGCAGCAAGATCCGCAAAAGCGATATTTATTGTAACGAGAACACACGCTGCTAAGTCGACAATTCTCTCGCGACCAAGAGCCCAGGAGGAAGTAAGAAATGCCTGAGACCAAGAAAAAAGGAAAGAAAAAGTCCGTTCGGCCGTATATCGACAGGGAACTTTATATTTACCTACCGACGATAATTTAATGAACAAATTGAAATATTTTGGGAAGGATACAAATTAAACCATACCATAATATTTGTTTAAAATAGAAAATACTTAAATACCCTAATTTACCTAAATACCTAGCTATTTTTAATAAGGACTAATATAAATTTAAATAAAATAGTAAGAAAAAAATAAGCCGTAATGTTGGGAAACGAGTTTTATTACCTTTTCCATCAACTCAAATGAAAATGAACTGACATCTGTAGTATAGGTACTTACTACTGTAGTTAGGGACATAAAAATATAAAACACACAAGCTTTACGGGAATTAAAAGTATCAATATTACTATATTTTTATATTATTTTTATGTTTCGCTAAAACCTCTAACATATGAGACGAAATGAACAATATTTTTGTATAAACGTGAAATAGATAAATGTGAGTTCATATTATCAGTGGGAATATAAAAATCTGCAAACTCTCACAATCCTTTTTTGTAGATATTGATTACATACACTTACGATTAGTTACGGGGTCAAAATTACACCTCATCATCAGGCAATTACACAAGGCTAAATTTTTTTTTAATATGTAATATCTAGAAATTGTCAAAAAATTATAATTCGTCTAACGCCATTAATAATGACGATAATAAACGTGTGACCCCAGCGTAATGCTGGGGCCACACTAATTAACGCCTAATGACGTTAATTATCACACTATCTTGCATCAAACGCAAGTGTAACCACGACTTTGCGTCCTAATTTTTCATCGTCATTATTAATGGCGATAACAGGAATGGCGGTCTTTTTCGACACATCAAAGCAATTTGCGCGTCATTTATCGCTGTGATGTGGCTACACTAGCATTGTCTATTGCAACGCATTAGAGCTTCGAGCATGGTTTAATACGGTTGCATAAAAATGTAGTGGTCTAACGAAAAAATAATAGTTTTTAGAAGTGTTTCAAACAGATCCCATACAAAACGCATAAAATAATAATTAGCGCTCATATAATACAACTGGAAAGCAGCCTCAATCTCCACGTGAAATTATTTTATCAAATAACGTTATTTGTTAAGTAGATATCAAACACAAGTGTAGCTATTCACTTTACCGCGTAATTTAATGTATTATTTTTAATGCAATATTCATCGCGATAGTGGACGTTACACGTTAACGTAAGTGTGGCCCCAGCATTAGTGTGTATTTAAGTTACTATAAGATAGTGCGATAATTAACGGCATTAGGCGTTAGTGTGACTCAGCATTATCGCCTAACGTCTAACGCCATTAATAATGGCGATAATAAATTAGGGCGCTAAGTCGTGGTTACACCTACGTTTAATAAAAGATAGTGCGATAATTAACGGCATTAGGCGTTAGTGTGACCCAGTATTATCTCCTAACGTCTAACGTCATTAACAAAGACAATGATAAATTAGGGCGCCAAGTCGTGGTTACACCTACGTTTAACGCAGGATAGTGCGATAATTAACGGCATTAGGCCCAGCCTAATGTCTAACGCCATTAATAGAGCGCTAAGTCGTGGTTTAACCTACGTTTAATGCAAGATAGTGCGATAATTAACGGCATTAGGCGTTAGTGTGACCCAGCATTATCGCCTAACGCCTAACGTCATTAATAATGACAATGATAAATTAAGGCGCTAAGTCGCGGTTACACCTACGTTTAACGCAAGATAGTGCGATAATTAACGGCATTAAGCGTTAGTGTGGCCCAGCCTAACGTCTAACGCCATTAATGATGACGATAATAAATTAGGGTGCTAAGTCGTGGTTACACCTACGTTTAATGCAAGATAGTGCGATAATTAATGGCATTAGGCGTTAGTGTGACCCAGCATTATCGCCTAACGTCTAACGTCATTAATATTTACGATTATAAATTATTGCGCTAATTCGTGGTTACACCTACGTTTAACGTAAGATAGTGCGATAATTAACGGTATTAGACGTAAGTGTGACCCCAGCATAACGGATATCACACAATCTGTAAATTGTTATTTCCAAATGCACTCAGATACAACTTCCTCTACTTATATGTAAATAATGCTTATATCTGCGACAGTCGGACAACAGTGGCTCCCTCAAGAGCAAGCTAAACAACCAATCGGAAATCGAGCAAATCTAGCGCGCAAATATGATTGTAAATTTAAACGTGAATGTCAATTTAACGCGAGGCTAGCCTCGGAACACAAGCTGGTCCGAATAAGCGTTCGCGGACGGCGGACATTCTGTTAATTAACCACGCCGACAACGTCAATGAATTATCCATTCGTGGATAAGATACATGTACCCCAATTTAAATCAAAACGCCGCACTGAACCCGCGTGGCCGCCTTTTAAATTTCATGGAAAAATAGATTTAAATGTTTCTGGACCTTTTCAGAGAGAGAGGACAGTCGTTCGCATCCATTAAAAATAGACGGGAATGCAGTCTAATCGCTAAAAAGTATGAAATTCGATAGAAAACATGTTCTAAATTATCTTTTTTTTATCTATAGTTACTTTTACAGTTGAAAGGATAGAAAATTGAGCAGCCACGCAAATGGGATGTTCAATAAGTTCTCGCCGTTTTTTCGTGAAAATTAATGGTTTATTTAAATAAATTAGTAAAAAATATGCCAATGAAATTATTGTCCATCACTAGCCATTACTTTTCTTCATCTTTCTGGCAGTATTTTAATTCCATGTCAGAAAAACGACACGTCTTTTGAAACTTTTCAGGAGTCGATCCATTTTTTGGCATTTTGATAAGAGTGAAAGGGTTGCTCAACCAAGCTATCTGCCATCTATCGGAACAAGTGAAAATCGGAAGAGGCAATGTCTGGTTTATATGGCGGTTAGTGTAGGACTTCCCATTTAAGCATTTACAAGTAAGTTTTCACCGATTTTGGAACATGTGATCGTTGTCATGCTGCAAAACCCTTTGTCGTATCTCTGCTTGTATAACGTCCATTTTTCCTTCAATGCCAGCATCAATCTAGCATCAATTGTAGTCGATAATGATCTCCCGTGATGATTTCATTCTGTTTGAGCAGCTCATTATAAATTACACCCAGCGGATCCCATCAAATGCAGAGCAGAAGCTTGGAACCATGGATATTCGATGTTTCCCTATGAACGGACTTCTCCCACGATTTTCTACGGTTAGGATTATTGTAATGTATCCATTTTTTGTCACCAACGATGAAAAAATCCTTTCCTTTTCTGCCGTTGAAGCAGCTGTTCACAAGTGCAATGATACCGTTCGACATCTCTCGGCTTCAACTCGTACTGCACCAAATGTCCTTACTTTTGAATCATTCTTAATGCTTTCAAATATTTGCAAACGTTATCTGATCAACTCCTAACGATTCTGAAAGATCAGTTAATCTCTGATATGATTCTTCATGAAGTAATGCCTCCAATTCTTCATCTTCAAACTCTTTCGGTGCGCCACAGCGTTCTCAACAAGAATTCTGTGACCTTCAGTGCAGGTTTCTTTTGAATAAAGTAATGCAGTAAAATTCCTCGCAAATGCTCTTCTTTCTTTCTATAAAAGGTGCAGTGACTATTGCATTTGTTTCTTTCTTCTCTAAAATCGTTTCCCTTTAAATTTTCTAACAAACACTTTAGTTATAGAATTCCCCTGAAGTAGGTGATCTATGTTTTGGAAGAAAGTTTCAATTCTTTAAGTGCTGCAGACATTTTAAAAAATTTTGATACTCAAGAGAGAATCTACCTACAATTTTCATAACAATAAAACTGTATACACACACATCAACCACAATTTGATGTTCCAACAATAAAAGCGTGTCAAAATATAAAAAAAACTTCCATTGAGAATAGAAAATCCGTTTCTCCTCAAGTTACCGGCAATCAATTTCACATAACGTGTAATTAGGAAGAAAATTCTGTTTACAAAATGCAAAAAACCGTAATGGATTATCCTGAGTTGTAGTACAAGAAATTAAGCCATTAAAAATTATATAACATCAAGATAAACATTTTATGGCAGGGAAAATCTGCAAGGGTCGGAACTTTTTTACTTCGTTAAGACTTTCGTATCGACTGGAAGGAGCGCAGAAATATGAAATTTACATTCCTTTCAGGTGAATTAAAAAACCATTTGCCTTCATTAGGACCGAGCTAAGCCGGTTACCTTTTGCTTTGACGGCTGGCGATAATATTGATTGCATTTTATGCCCTAATAACTCCCCAGGAAGAATTGCTGCGTATTTTATTATTCCGGAATATATTCCACTGAATATCAATTACCTCAACGTTTATTAAATATTTTAATTCTCATTTATTATTAAGTCCGGCATTTGATAAATTAGGTGTGGCGTTTGGTGGAGTCAAATTATTTTTTGAATATTGATTAGGTCCCACTGAAATTCAATTGGAGAAAAGCTGAAATTTAAATCAGCTATTTGGAATTTGATTTGAAATTTAATATCAAAAGTCGGAAACAAATATGTATTTTACAATTAAAGTCATATCATACACCCATTCCTGTACTGACATGTGAGAACTTAGTTAAAAATTTCTGCTGACATCGAATTTACGGTACATCTGCCACTTTGGGTTTATAATACTCTGATCACATCTCAACCCATCAGAATGCTTGAACTCAAGCTTTTAAACGAAATGCCTAAACCCTACACTAGCCTAAAATCCTAGTGGGTCCTTGAAATTTAGCTCAAGCACCAAGTCAGGATGCTTCAGCATTAAGATTATGTACTTCTTGTGATGTCAAAACACTGTGTAAAGTTTCAAACACTTACCAAAACACAAAAAATATGGAATAGTTATAACTGCAAGTAACTCACAAAATTTTTAGTTAAATAAATGTAATTTTCATTTTGTGTTCCAAACAAGAACTATGTAAAAACTCAAATTTAGATGTTCGTTTTAACATCTGCACCCATTTTTTCAGGTATGCATAATATTAATTATTGAAGTGCTTGAAAACTCCTCAAGCACCTGGACGGTGTGCTTAGACCAAAAGCTTGTCTAAAAACCCAACAGAAATCCAGTTGCTCAAGCACCTGGTCGGAATGCTTGAGCATCGAAATTACTTAAACACCTAGTCCAAGTTTGTGCAATTCTTGTGCTGTCAAAGCAATATGTAAAGTTTTTTGAGGCGTTAAATATATTAAGTGTTCATTAAAAGTCCTTTAAAGCTCCTTTAAATGTCACTGCAATTTAATTGAAGTCCAATTGGAACTGAGCTGAATTCTCTGGAGTGCTTGAGAACCCATCTAGCACCTGAACAAAGTGTTCAAACTCCACATTTGCCTAGAAACTTAACAAAAACACTTGAAATTCGCATTTGCTCAAGCACTTTGAGAATCAGAATTATTTAATCACCTAGTCGAAGTTCGATTAATTATTTTTCATTTTGTGCGAGAATGTCCAAAATATTATATTAGTTTCCTCAAGAAAGTGAACAAGAAAATGATAAACTTTTCTAAGATATTTCTTTCAGATTATATTTTCTCAAATTTCATTTCTCTCTGCTTTGATTTAACTACCTACATAAAACGTATACTTAACAGATGCGATTATAAAAAGAACCATCCTGCCAATTGAAATTCCCGATGCAGCCTGCTAGATAACGCAAAGACAAAACCTTTTAAACCCACACCCGCCAGACAAGGACGCAAGCTGAGATGGCAGGACGAAATATGTTTATATGAAGTCCCCGGCAGCGCAAAGAGGAGATTTTTCGGCACTTATAAACATTTTAAACTGAGAAACGAAATCTCGACGAGGAAAATTTCCCAGGAGACGTGTAGACATGGAGCTCTGCGATGTGTTAGTGGAAAAATGGACTCTCCAAAGTTGAAACAATCGCGCTCCGGAGTTGTTTAATTATTTATCGTCTGGACATTGCTCGTTTCATTTAATTTTATTTTCCGTCCCTTATTATCGGAGCTTTAATTCGATTCCGCGTGACTCCTGAATATTTATAACAGGGAAGCAGTCCGTTTTATCGCTTCAGTTTAGTTGCTTGACATCAAGAGTTCTATATACAAGGTGATTTATTTGAATACGACAAAAATAAAATGAATTGACGTTTCAAACCTAAAACATTGGTAGGTGCAAAAAGATGCGATAAAATAAATAGTACTTACTGATAATTTGCTTTAGATCAGATGAAACAAGCACTTTTAGTAAAAATAGTTATAAGCATCGAATAACACACTTTTCTCGGTGTTCAAGAATTATGTCTGTGGCATTGTCGAACATATACCAAGCTCTCCATATCTCCCTTAGAAAGGTTTCCTCGAAGGGCAAGCAAGTGAGACCTATCGCGGTGTACCTTGAACATTCAGCATCCCAGAAAGAAAGGAACTTCACAACAAAAATGCGAAGATGCAACGTCAATTTCCGCACATACTCCTGTACAGATACTTACATTTTCCCACACATCAGTAATTTATTCTCACAATTTTCTTGAGAAGTGAAAGTTGCTGAAGTTACAATTTTGCATCACAATGTTAAGAGTCATTGAACTAAATAGTAGGTAATAAATCAGACCCTCAAGGACGCCCACTTGACGAGTGACTTAAAATTTTTCTCATTCTATTATTTCATTGAGAATTAGGACACAAAAAATAGAATTAGTACGTTCAGACAGCCTATTCGAAAGTTAGGTTAAGTATTGTAAATAAATTTATTACACACCAGTAATTGAAGATACATCTACCAAACTTGACATTTCGAACACGCTAATCTGAGCATGAATACAGGACAAGTATTCAATCCGTGAACACTGAATACTTTGTTAAACAAGCACCCATGGTAATAGCATTTTACCATATTAGTTATCTGCTGAACGGGTCTGAATGTAGAAGAAATATTCAATCCACAAGTACTGAATACTCTTAAATGAATACTATTAAAAGAGTATTCGTAATCACTTAAAATCTGAATACAACATTCTGAGAGAACTCAAATCCGGTATTGCAATACTAAATTCTCCTCACATTACTTATTTGCAGAGCTAGGTATGAATATAATAAAAGTATTCAATCCATGAGTACTGAGTACACTGTTAAAAAGAGTATTAACGATTACTTAAATCCTGCATAAAAAATTTAAAGAGTACTCAAATTCTACATACTTTTCTAAATTATTTACCTCATACTACTTATCTGAGTTGAAGAGCATGAATACAAAAGTACCATCAATACTCTATTACTCCATGAATACCAATGAATAATATGAATACCATGAATACAAATCCATAAATATTCTATGTACACGTTTACGTAATTCATGAATACAACATTCAAAGAGCCCTATATTATAATATTAAGTTCCTGATATTACTTGTTTGCAGAAAAGTATTCAAACGATGAATACTGAATACCCCTGTTAAATGAGGTATCCGTTATTAATTGAATTCTGAATACGACATAGTCATATATACTAAATTTACCTCATTTTACTTATCTATAGAAGTGGGTATGAATACAGAAAAAGTATTCATACCACGAATACTGAATAATCTGTATCCATGATTACTTGGATTCGGAATACAGCATTCAAAAAGTACTCGAATTCAGAATATTTGTATTCCAGTATTCGCATACGAATACAATTTTGAATACTTACCTTATAGATTATCGACAAAAAGAAACTTTTTGTTTATCAAACTAAAATAGAGGAAACATAATATTGCCAGTCGTAGTCACTCCCGAATGGTCATGAATTCTCAGTATTCATGAGAAGTGGGCAATCTACTATACCCTATTTTTCGTAAAATACTTCCACTACTCGTGAATACTATTGCCAAGTATGGAAACATGAACACCTATCTAAAGTAATGAATACCAGGAATAATAGTATTGGTGACTAGAATATTGAATAGTGTACTGAATACTTGTACTTGTACTGAATACAACTCATGAATATTCGGCTTTGGTTATCTGCATATAAAATTTGAAGAAAGTGTATTTAGTGGTAGTTTTCAATTATCTAGAATTCTATTTTGCATGTTTTCATGAATTTTATATTTACACAAAAATGAATTTCTTCCGTAAAAATACACGTCCTGAACGTACTTCAGATGCCACATTGTATATTCCGTTGCAACAAAAGAGCACCGTGTGGTCGCCACGTATACAGAAAAATAGAGAGAATCCAATTATCACGCGCTCTGCGTCCGGGCTTTAAAAAAGTTGTAAACTTTTCAGAAAGCCATAAATCGCAGGGAATTACAATTTTATAGCGGACGGAACTGCGCGTGTTGTCTGACGGCCCGAGTGGAAATTAAATATTATTTAGAAGTTCTAGCGATATTTTATTGTCTGTCAGCCGGTGTGGAACAATAAGGGCGCCTGGAATGAGCGAAACTCGGAGCATGTGTCGCTCTGGAACTACGACGAACAAAAGCACTCCAAGTTCTAGGCAAACAGAAGGCCCACAGTTCTGTTTTTCTTCGCAAATAGTAGAAATAACTAACCCGTGACGATTTTTAGACCGGAAATAATTGTGACATGGCATGTTTTCAGTCTGAATGTGTTCGGGGTAGGGCTGATTCGTTCTTTAATTAACTTAACCTCACTTTCATTTCACTGGTCTGTGACAATTTGGAAGATGTTTACTTTATTGAGAGATATGTCTTGAAAAGTTGTCTAGAAATGATAAAAGAAAATATTATTTTAATAATATCTTCTGAATTAATACTCTAATTTAATTTCAATCCATAAAATCCAGTAGGCTTTCGAAATTTTGATGAATTTTATACTTTTTCACAATTTTAATATTTTTGCTTTTCAGATGAAATACACTGCTTTCCTGTTTCTTCCAATGTGACACTCAAAAATTGTAAACTGTCAACATGCTCTACTCCAACTCCAAGTATCTGTATCTACATCTTCATCAAGTTTTATTGTCTTTTCGTTTGTCTATATGTTCCCATAGTTTCTTCCTTGATACTCTAAAAAGCTTCATCTATATCCAAGGATGTCAATCAAGTACTTAATAATAATAATAATAATAATAATAATAATAATAATAATAATAAGGTTTATTGACCAAAATTTCAAATTATAATTCTATAATTAGTGTGGTCAATAGGTCATTGATCAGCTGAAGCTGTTCTTCCTCAAAGACCTGGAAAAATAAAATTTGTATTTTTTTACATTTTTCCCAATCTATACCCAAAATAGAAATATGAAGCATTTAAAAAATATACAATGCCTTAACGTATAATATTAAAAAAAAAAACAACAACCAAACCTGTACAAACAATTTAAATTTAGATATATAAACTTAATATTATGCACTTAACTTTGAGCACTGGTCATTGAATATAATTTTAAATATTTTTTTCTTAAATGAGACAGGAATGTTATTATATTCTTTTGATATCTGATATGAATAGGAGTTCTTAAATAGTTGAGTTTTATGTTTAGGAATATCTATAGCAGTTTTTTGACGAGTGTTTGTACTGTGAATATTTGTACGATATGTAATTTTCTTCCAAAGATAAATGGGACTTCTTTTTATTATAATTTTATGAAATAATGTTAATGCATGTAATTTTCTACGATTTGACATATTTAACCATTCGGCTTTTTCTAATGTATGTGAAATTCTATCAAACTTTCTTATTCCATATATAAGGCGTAAGCACGAATTTTGTAACTTTTGCAGGCGATTAGAATCATAAACAGAGAGGCATGGTCCATAAACGAAGTCACAGTAATTTGCATGACTTAAAACAAGAGAATCACAGAGTAATTTTTTTAATTTTACTTCTTTACCCGCTGTTTCTTGTATAATATCTTTTATTGTGAATGTGTGATCTTGAGTACTTTTGTCTTTCCTGAAACCACTCTTTCTTCTATGTCGTTATTATCCACTAAATTTTGAAGATAATCTTTCCATCTCTCCATAATCTCTGTTTCTTGAGTTAGTACGTTCCCATCTCTGGTGTTGACTATCGTGGTGTTGATGTTCTTCTTTCCATCAAGATTTTTCAGGATTGTAAAATAACTTATCTACAATTGATTTTGCTGTCTTTTTCCAAGCTTCCATCAAAAATAATTCCAAGACTTTTGTTTAGATTTTACGGTTTTCTTTGTTTTGCATTGATTTTTATATTCATTGTACTTGGCTTTTTTCTTTTCCTTTCTCTTTTATTAATAACATCAAATATTAGGCACTTTTTTCATCAATTATACTAAATTGAACTAAGAGGAAAGTGTAACAGTGTTTAATAGTCTGAATCTTTTTTTTTGCTTCATTTCGACAGTTCCTGTTCCACTTAAATCCTTTAGATTTTCATTTTTGGAGATATTTAGAAAATTGTGTGTGATGCTATAGTGATATTCTTACATTTTCTAAAACTCTTCAAAAGTTATGAAATTATTATATTATTGATATGCAATCATCAGGTATCACTAAATGCACCACAAATAATCTTACTTAAGTCACGACCCAATGAAAACTTTTATTTAAATGTGTGTCTGTATAATAGTTTCATTTAAACTATTATTCTTCATTTGTCTACAAACCACACGTAACTATTGGCATTGTAATTATGGAGCGGAATAAATTTGTTCAAATTTGCTGTTGGCCCATTGCCGTTGAACATCATAATAGAGCAAATATTTTGCGATTACGGCTAAATATAACAATACGAATTAATATTTATTATCCTGCGTTATTAAACTCACAATGTGAACACTAAATTTGAGATTTTATTATAGTTTAAAAGCTCGTATGATCGAATGACGTGCATTCTATAAATGTTGTGCTGCTACATGTAGGCCTGTTCTATAGTCGATAGAATATTGTGTGAAAAATACTTGAATTGTAAAATGTATCGATTACTAATTCATTATGAGTGGAACAAAAGCTCAATTTCAATATAAACAGAGTGTTTACTGAGCTGGAGAGGATTTTTGAATGGCGATTTATTTATTTACACTTAAGGTAATGGCGCATCTTTACGTACGTCGGTTTGTGTACATACCTGTAAACTATAAATATAGCCAGCCAATCTATCGATGAAGCCAGAGGTTCTAAAAGAGTTTACTTCGCATCATTGTGGTAAGTCACTAGGTATTAAAAAATATACTCTATTTAAAAAAATATTCCTACCAGAAGAGTTTTCGGACCCTGTATTACCTACCCTGTAGTACCTAGCTTATCGTATTGAGTAACAGCGACCCGAGCGCTTACATTATTGATATTAGATTTATCGGGTAACAACATAGTCACGGCTAAACAACCATGGATTACCCACCAGTCGACACGCACGCACTCGACGTTGTAGAATACGGCAGGACGGCCGATTACGTCAAACAGGTCCTTGACATCCACGTAAATTATCCTCTCTTGTTCCAGCGAGTGACAATCCAGCGAATACTGATATGCTCATTTATATTTAGGCTCGGCACTTATTAGAGGGCATTAGAATCCTGAATGAGATAAATTAATTGCTTCAATTTGGCTTTCATACGTTAATTAAGCAATTTGTTTCGGGGAGGGGCAAATAATATAGTAATTATTGTTCGAGTGGGCGGTACCAAGTCGGTGCAATTACCTTATTAATTATATAAACAATGTGGGGGTTGATGACGCTGTTTTCGCGTGAAAGGGAAAATTCCATTGCCAAGGGTGGTTAAAAACGTTAAAAGTATTAATTAATATACACTCGTTGAAACTGAGGGTGGCGAGTTCCTCATGGAATTTTTCCAAGTAATATTTTTAAAACATTGAATTTTCCGTTTATTACATCGAAAACAAATGTTACACAACGTATGTCGCGATATATTTTGTATCTTCGTAGTGTTCTGTCTAACACATCAATATTAATTATAATTTAATTAAATCTTCACGTCATGTTATTAGCGACTATAATAAAAAATGATGGTCCCAGGATTCATCCCTGAGGACACCTCATGAAGCCGGTTTCCGCATAATATTTTCCACACTTTGTAAAAAACTCTTCACATTCAATGATACCCTGTATAAAATGTTATAAAAAAATAAAATACATATAAAACGAAGTTAATAAATATGGCAAAACGTCCTTATTGAATTTTATTATAACACGTACTAAGCAAAATTCTGAATAAACAAGTTTTGGGTAGTAAAAAATGTAACAAATAACACAGCCTCACAAAAAAGTCCAAACTCAAGAGAGCCTCATATAATTTCCGAAGAAATTCGATGTGCTGATCACTATCCTGTTTTTTAAATATTGTCCAAATATATAATTTTTGTGGTATTTTAAGGAGCTGAACACGATGTTATTAGTAAAATATACCCATGACCTTGACATTTCTCAGAAAATCCACTAGTTGTGTGAAAACTAACCAAATATGGGTCAAAATTAATTTTTTCCGCAACTGATTCCAACAATATCACTTTCGTAATATTTCGCTGAAAGGTGATGTTTCTCAAAAATTCCAAAATTAGTGCTTTTTTACATGGGTACCTGAAAATATTGAAGAAGTAGTTAGTTACTAAGAACTTCATAAGAAACATAAAGGACTTTCCACTTTTACCTCCATCAAAATAAAAAATTAAAAAATTATTGACCATTCTATTTGATAAAGAAAGATAGAAAATTAAGAAAAAATGTTTATAAATTGATGAACAATGCTGTTTTTGGAAGAACCATGGAAAATGTTAGAAAACATCAAGGCGTAAAGTTAGTCAGGTAGATATAGATATAGCAAATTATTATATTTTAAAGCCAAATTTTCATAGTTGTACAATTTCTGATAAAGATATGGTTATAATTGAACTGAAACGATTAAACATTACATTTAATAAACCTATGATTTAACATATGTATTAGATATTTCGAAAACAATTATGGATGTTTTTTATTACAACTACGTTAAAAATAAATTTAATGATAAAGTAAAATTGCTGAGTCTTTAATATATCATTTATTTCTTTGTTGACGACATATATGAAGAAACTAGAAAGGTAAGCAAGTCCGCTAACGCGAACTTGACCTTTCTCTCGGGCCTTCGGCTTTACTAATGGCGTCGTGTTCATCTCTTCACAATACTACGGAAATGATATATTTGACCAAAATTAAGGAAAAAAAATCAGTTATGACCCATATTTGGGCCAGTTTTCACCCAAATAGTGAATTTTCCGAGAAATATCGAGGTCGTGGGTAAATGTTACTAATGGTATCGTGTTCAGCGCCTCAAAATACTACGAAAATGATATATTTGGACAAAATTTAGGGAAAAATCAATTTTGACCCATATTTGAGATAGTTTTGAATATGATATATTTTGACATAATTTAGGAAAAAATCAGTTATGACCCATATTTGGACTTGGGTTTGGATTTTTTTTATGGTTGAGTAATTTACTTCATGTAATAATGAAAACTACATAGCTGAATGTAAAACGTTGTTCTTATGGTGTCTTCTCGAGAACAATATGGAACTGAGTAAAAAGAGATATAATGAGAAAAAAACTGTCAAGAAAACAGAAATCCAGAACTACTGTTCTAACCTCCTTTATTTACAATAATTACTATGCCCTTTAGGTGACTGAAAATCGTAAACACAACACATTGATGTACCCATACAAAGCAAAATATATCACCTAATTTCGTCAATAATGAAATAACCCATTCCCCTGAGGTGCACCTTGGAGAGAGCTCCGCAAACCCCAATAAATTAAATTGTAGGGATAATCGAATAAAAACCTTATTTCGCCGGTAATAATAACCGACCGTATGATTAACAGAACTACGGCCTGCATAATACGGCTTTTGATCTACTGTGAATAATATTACGTTCAATTATATCTGGTTTGTTGAAATATGCTCGGTGGCATTCCACACAAATGTTCATTAAAATAGAATTGCATTTGTTGTTGCAGGATAATAATTATATCTATTCATTCGCTCGACTGCTGGCGATCTTTTGAACGCGAAAAACTAATTAATTATTACTGGATTTTACGTTTGACTTCAAGCCCATATGCCATCGATTGTAAAATGTGAAGTACCTTCATTACAACACGAATGTGTTGTTATACGACCAGAAAATCCATACTTTTCACGGCGATAATGAAGTTTTTGTATTTGCAAGTAGTTTTTCGCTGGAAGTAATCTTTACTTCAGGCGCTTTTACAATTCTTCCTTGCTAAGACTGCGTAAAGCTAAAAATAAATTAAGCAATTATCAATAACAAAAATATTACAGACGTTGGATTATCGCTGCCAATACTTGAGAATCTTAGTAAAACTGTTAATATATTTTATCTTAAAAGTATGGAGGTGGAACACCGCCCTAATCCGCGACATGGCGCTCAACGTGGTACTTTAATATCATAAATATGAAGATCCTTAACTGATGATACTGAGGGAAACAACTAGCATTCACTTACAGCTGCAATATCTAGTAAACAGTTATAATTATAATAATCGGCTAAAATAAAAATTAAAATGATACATGAAAATATTATTTATTAATAAACACGTACCAAACACATTGAAATATTGAAATAATTTTATTCTTTAACGAAATATCTTTTATTGTTGTTCTAATATTACTTTTGCTAAAGGCCAACTTAGCTATTTCTATATTTTGCGGGTTGCTTTGTCAAGCAGCCTTCTTAAATGGAAGTAACAAACATTAATAGAATAAAATTATATATAAAACTTGTAAAAACTGAAATTTTTAAACGACAATGTCAATAGTGTTGACAATATGACTATATTAATGTGAATTAACCAATAACCAATATTTGACATCTGCTAAATTTATTTATTTTTTTTTTAAATTACCTCATGTACTTTTACTTCATTTTAAAGGTGATTAGGTGATTCAAGTAAATTCAAAATAATTGTGTTCCTAAAAATCCTATCAAATGAAGTAAAACAATGTTCTTTAGCGCTATAAAAGAAGATCGTCATGTAGTTTTTTAACTACCTTCAAGCTCCTCGTATACAAAACCACTTTGTATTTTCTTAATATAAAAAAAAAATCTGTATCTATCAGCACCTTCAATTCAGAGTACTCTGATTACAAAATCAATTTGTATTTTCTTTCGTCGGCATTTCCATTCCACAGACATCTGCTTCTCCCTTTCGGTCCATAATAGAGAATTCTATGTGACGCTCTGAGCTGGATGTGTGAACTGAGAGAATATCAAATTAGTGCTTTGAGATTCCCTTTTATAAGGTAATTATTATTGGATATGAAACTCAGATACGTTGATTACAACTTAATATACTTCCTTTCTCGTGACAGCTTTATAATTTGATGTAGTAGCTTTGAATACAGTGTAAATATGATGATCAATGTTTTAATAGTGAATAATTGTAGTTTATACTTTGGTTTTTATATTGGTTCCATTGTAAATTTCAATCCAATCAAATTGTTGTTTGTTTCTGGTAAAAAACATCAATTGAAAAGTGGATCTCATTAAAAAAACACGAACAAGTTGCACAAACAATTGAATCTTCAGCCGTTATGATGACACCTAAGGTTAATCATTTTAACCAACAGGCACACTATTAAAATCTCAACAAGAACATGGGGTTTAACAAATAAAATAACTAAACAAAGAGGTCCCTCCGTATTACGCTCCTACAACCTTCAATGTTTTGTTAAGCATTTAATCAATACATTCACTAAAACAATTACCGCAGCTGTATGTGTGGGCGGATTTTATACGATGAATAATTCGGCTACACCCCACCCCCCCGCTTCCTAGTTCCAGCTATTAGTCTCAGCACATTAAGCCTATATCAAATGAACCGACCCGCCCCACGAACTAAATTTTGTAACATTCGCCCTTTCCAGTTCAACCGACCCCGGTTACACGGCTAAGGGGTGGTTTTAATAAAACAGGGAAACGACGCTCTGCAGCACTACTCCGGTCGTATCCGACACCGTGATTTGTCACCATTAATATAACAGGAAATAGGAAAACCGAGTATACGTGTATATACAAGATATGTAGGTGGTGGTAACAGGCCGTCCCTTCTCCCACTTTAATATTACACTTAATACTGGGACCGCACAAAGCGCTAGGCTAGCTACTTAAACTATGTTCGCTATGTATCTTAAAAATAAATAATCTTTAATATAGCGATAGATGTAGTCATTATTTTAAATGAAGAGAATGCGATATGTAGTAAGCTATGTTCGCAATAGATACACTAAAGCAAATTAACAAACTTATATGTTACAGCCAGATGGATTGTTATGCTGCTACGTTCGTCATGTCTCCTATTTATAGTACAAATAGCTAACATTGTTTTAAATATATGTATATGATCACTCTGTACGTTATGTTTGCAATATTTTTTAAAAATCGCTTTTTATAATTTCAATATATCGAATATAACAGTGCTCGTCATCAGCGACAGGCTTCGTAGTATTGCTTATATGAAACAGGAAACAATGATTTCTCACTAATAATATAACAGAAGTTAATACTAGGTTTAATACTAGCTAATAAAGCGCTAGGCTACGTAAGCTATGTTCGTCTGTGTGACCATGTTCGCAATAGATACACTGAGGCAAATTTTATTCTTAGCTTTAAAATTATTAAATTGTCATACGTAGATGTTACACCAGATAAACTGTTATGACGCTATGTTCGTCTACCATTTATAGTAAAAATACGTAATAAAATAATATTTCATTATTTTAAATATTTCATACCACGCCTTACTCTGTAATCGAAAGATGTTTTTTGAACGTCGCTCAATTGGTAAAGAATATAAACTGTTAATAATTAAAAACTGTGCATTTCTCGTATATAAACAATGCTCGATAGCTATACTGCTGAGGGTAGATATTAATGAAACTATGAAATAACTCTTTGCAGCATTGATGTGAATTCTTACCGGACACTGTGATTTCTCACTAACAATATAGCAGAAAATGCAAAAATCAACGAGAGGATTAAATAAGCAGATGGTGGTAACATACGGCCCCTTCACTCACCAAGTCTTTAATATGAACCCTTTATATGTTATGACTTTGAATGAAAACGCTACTGCTTAACTATGATCGCTACGTACGTTCAAAATAGCTACGGCTTTGAATGAAAATGGCCACACAGAATGCGATACTATATATAGGTAAGCTATGTTCGCAATAGATATATTGAAGCAAATTTAATTCTTCGCTATATTTTTAAAACATCGCTTAACGTAACGTTAAAGAGAGATATACTGTAATGCTGCTATGTTTGCTATTTATAATAAGAATAATCATCTTTGTTTTAAGAATGCATATGCTGTAGTTGAGGTTTTAATTTTAACATTGTCATGATTTTTGTGTTATTTATAGATTTTTTTATATAATTTAATTTTTTATTTATTGAATTTATTGTATTTTGATTGAATTTTAATTTTAATTTTGTTGTAATTTTTAATTTTATTTTGCCTGGACGCCAACAAGAACTTGTCTTGTACAGTAACTTGGTTTAGAGCTGACTCTTCCTCAGGGTGTCTTTAACTAACTTATGTTGATATATTTTGAAGTATGAGATTTACTTAGAAAATGAAAAATTCAATTTAGCATTTGACTAACAGATTGTATTGCATATTCAAATATTTGGACAATTTAACAAATTTTATTTTCTTAAGTACTACGTTAAATCTACTAGCTATTCTACTTTTGCTCTAGAGGGTGAAATTTAGATATTATAGTCGACTTTGGTATGTTTAAAAAATTTACTTTAAAGTTATCAGTTTGATTGTTATTTACGAATTCGTGCAGTGAGATTTTTAAATTGGCCAAGTATGAAACTCATGTAACTCATTTATGTACTGCTGGTTTCGGAGATGCCTTCCAGGTGACGTAATCCTTGTGATGGTCGATGTTGGATTTCGGTGCTCTAGGTCGTCAAACTGGTCCCATGTGCTTGATTTTCCAATGGTAAATAGGGTTTGCACTTCACCTGCCGTTGTATTTTCTCACTGCACTTCACTAATTTTTATTTGACAATTTATACTTTGCACTTGTGGTTAAATAACATTTGTTCCCATTATATAAGTTTCCAGTAGGTATTTGGTTAGTTGAGAAAAATTTTAACTAATGGAAAATTACCCTTTTGACACATGGCAGATTACTTCTGGCTGCCATTTGACGTTTCAAAACTGGTACCTAAGTTCACCATTTATTTACTTAATTTTGACTTGCTTTTATTTATTTTAGGTGTGACTAAACGATGTTTATAGCTTGGCAAATTATGAAAGTCTGACTACTACGAGCCCTGTTCTAGTTTTTATAATCTGAAGACAAAAGAACCTATTGCTATGGATACATTATATTGACGTTTTATGAAATTTTTTAATTGGAAATTATGTCTTTATGTATGTTTTTTACAGCATGACACTGACATATTCAGGTTCTACATAATTTTGTTCGTCACCAGCGACGTTTTAAAAATGTAACTCGAAAGCAAATCTGCCTTGACATATCTACCAAAGCGAACATAGCGCACCTATATACATATTCACACGTTCATTGCTCTTTGTGGTCCAGAAAAATTATGGTATAACGAAGATCTCATTGTGTATACCAGTAATATGTAGGATGTTATTATTTTTTTTAACATTTCGCTTCTGTTTTAAAGCCGACTCTGTCCGTGTTCGTTTTATCTTTCCCTCTCACGGCCCACTACAGAATCTGGCGCATTACAATTATCTCCCGGCTTAAAGGCTCACCTCTTTCGTCGCCATTAAAAATGCGCCGCATATTATCATCTCTTCCGCATTTAAGGTGGAAATGGACGACGAAAAGATAAGCGTTCGTCACCGTTTTCGGGTCCTTTATTCCCTCCTTATCGCCCTCACAGATGACTGCCGCTAGGAAGTTACTTTTCATTTATTCAATTGGAAATATTGGAATTAGGAAAAATGTGAGGTGGCGCGATAATATTTTCCACGGACTGGAGGCCCGCTCCGTAGGCGGCGGTGGGTCGATTTTGGAATTGTGAGAATTGTTCAAGTAAATGTTGAGAATATTATTTTTTTGGGGTCATGGTGGTTTGTAAATGAACCGACACAGAACAAGTGGCGGCTGGTGCGGGAGCAATCTGGGGCGCCTCCTCTGCAAATTTTCATAGTGAAAAAATTTTGTTTAAAATTTAGTTTACAATGTTATCTAGATAATTAAACAGATTAGTCTTATGAAATACATTAAGAAGGAAATGTTAAATTTGTAACGTGCAGTCAATTTAACTCGATTTGCAAAGTTCATTTGAAAAACGCCGAATACGAAGTGTTTATAGCGGTGATCATGGTTACTGTCGCGCAGCAGTGAAACATTACTTAAAATTAAGCTACCCAATTATATTTTATTATTATTTTTTTAATACTTTGTACCTAAATTTTTCCGCCTGTTATGGAAGTCAAGAGCCGCCAATGCGAATGACCATAACATTTGGTGTTTTAATTAAACTCACCTCTGTCCCAAATCGCTTTGTTTAGTCACTAGATGGCGTTGATAAAGTTGTCAAAATGTTATAGTCTTTTCCAAATAGCTCTGCCTATTTAAATTAAATTTTGTGTGCTGATACTTGAGCTTAGGTGACTCTTTGACGTACTAATTAAAGCCATTGGATTTGCAGAACTGGGAAAAGTACCCCCCACTACAAATGAAGTTGTATAAACTACTTAATTTGTAACTGAAAAGAACTGAAAACATACTTCAATATGCGGTTTAAAATTATACTTTAGGCTGCGATAGCAACTTTGATATTCTGAGCAGTTAGAAGAAAGAATAAACAATAAACAAACTAACAAAACACAACAAACAAAAATAAATAAGATTTTTTGGAGGTTATTTCTCGATTTGATCTTCAAATCACCTTGAACCTGACGTGATGGAGCTTAAATAATCTTGGATTCGCGTTCAGTGACTTCAAAAACATTCAATAAAATTTTTTCAGATTTTTCAGACTGATTTTTACTTTTCTATCCAATACTTCATAAATTACCTTCAAATGACCTCTAGGGTGTATCGTAGGGGTAAACAAACCTTGGATTCGGGTTCAGTGACCTCTAAAACATAAGCATGAACTTTTTCAGATTTTTTTGAGGTCATTTCTCGATTTGACCTTCAAATCACCTTGAACCTCCTGTGATGGAGTTTAACCGACCTCGGATTTGTGATCAGCGACCCAAAAAAACCCTAAATACCATAGTCACTTCTAACGATTGTCCCTAGATCAAATGTTGACCTGTGTTATTATCAGATAAAGCCCTAAGTTTTTGTAACAACTATTAGGAATTATAAGTTTTTTATTAATTCATATTAAAAAAGCCAACCTAATTTTAACTTAATTTAAAATTAAATCACGTTTAAGAGACACAAAAAAGTGCTAAATTTGTATTACTATTTTGAACAGTTAAATAATCGTTGGTATTATTGGAAAAATGAAATATTGCTTCCCAGTAGAAAGAATAATACAAACAATAGGATAAACCAGCTCCATACATACAAAATAATAATGGGCCTAACACGCTTTCTTGTGGAACACCACTATTAGTGTTACTATATCATGAAAAATTGTTTCAGTAACAACTTTTTTATTTCTATCAAATAAATAGTTTATATTATTGCACTCTGTATAACGTTGCACCACTAAACCTTTTTTTTTGTTGCAGCAGACCATACCCATGACCAGATATTGAGAAACAGCTTGACATCAACGGTAAGTGTCCGATTCACGACATTGGGCTTTGCTTTCCTTTATTCTCTTGATCCAAACATTTAATATTATCCCGCCATGTATCTTCGGCAACTGGGACACCAAGTCAGCTGTTCCGAGAACAGCGACAAAAAAATAATATAGGTCAGTGTGGCGATTTATCTCCTGCTAAGCATATTTCTCGTTTAATAAATCTAATAAAATCTAATGTGATCTGTATCTCGAGCCCTCCACCCGCCGAAAATGGGAAACATTTTTTTCCACCCTCGAATTTATGACTGGTGGCTGCGCTTATAATAAATCTGATCTCCGAAATAAATCGTCTACATAAATTCCAATTAATTGGGGATTCGCCCGCGCTTGTTCTATCAATACAATTTTTTTGTCAACGGGTCTAGACAAACAGAAACAGCTCGGGATCAGAAATAATTACAATGATTTTTTTCTGCTCAAAATATCTAAATTATTCTGCAGAAAATATAATAATTGTTCTTTTTAATAGATGCAAAAGCACCTATTTTATTCATTTTAAAATGGTAGCTGATGTTTCATGTAGTTTAGGCCAGTAAGAAATAACTCTTTCCGCTTATAAATTAACATGACATGAGACATAGTAACAGTTGAACTCGTTGAACTGTTATTTTTTGTTTTGTATTTGGCTTTGTGTTACAGTATCCAAATAACTAACGCATAATGTTCAGTAAAAAACAGAAATATTGCGCAAAAATGTGGTAAGTAATGATTTGCAATACACAGTATTTCTCTGTCTACTTTTTGATGATTCATTCCACATAAATAATAAACAAAATGTTTGACGAAGTACTCAAATTAGTAGTTCAAGGTTAAGGTTAACATCACATAGTGACCAACGTCCTATAAGTATTTTACCAGTTTCAAAAATTGTAGAGAAAATTATGAATAGTAAGATACGTGAATATTTAAATAAATATAATATTCTTCTACAACAGCAATCTGGATTTAGACCTGGATATAGTTGCACAACGGCATTGCTTAATATAGTTCATGATATTATTAGGGCTACAGATGAGGGGAAAACCACTATATTTGTACTTTTGGATTATTCCAAAGCATTTGATAAAATTTATCATTATCGTCTAATTTACATTTCATTCGAGAGTGCAGTTGAACTTATGCATAGTTACCTCAATAATAGAATTCAATCTGTACAAACTGATAAAGGGGAGGCGTCTCGGGGTGTCGTTTCATGTGGAGTACCTCAAGGTTCTATCCTTGGGCCACTTTTATTTAGTATATATAAATATAAATATATAATATAATAAATACTGACATTGGTTTGAATTCTCTGTAAAACATCACCTTGACATAAATGCGACAAAATCTTCTGTTATGATATTCGATAAACATAGGAACACGATTGAACAAGAGTTTAGTGTTAACCTCGCAGGCAAGATTTTGCAAAAGTAGCTAAGAATTTGGGTTTTATGTTTTATTCTTTCACGTAAACTTAAAATTCAAATATCGGATGCTTTGGTTCTCAGTCAATTTACTGCTACGTTGTTTATGGTCCTTGTCTTGATAAAATAGAAATCAGTAGAATGGAAAAGTTACAAAAATCTTGTTTAAGGTTCATTTATGGCATTAGAAAGTCGAAAGCCTATCTCTTATAAATTAAATGACGCTAAATGGATAACTATGCAGAAAAGAAGGAATCTCCATTCTGTTGTATTATTTCACCGTTTATTATTTTACAAGTGTCCTCCAAAATAAATAAAATAACATTTCTTACAGATGTCCATGCACTTAATTTACATTATAGGGGACTTATATCACCTCCTTTTCATAGATCCTCAATTTTTTGTAGATGTTTTTCATATAATATTTATAAATTATATAATGCCATTCCAATAGATATTAAATTATTGAATCCTCCAGCTTTTAAAGTTAAAAAGGAATACATTTTAGTCATGCTCAATGAGACAAGTATTCTCATAAATTTTTCTTTTATCACCTTTCATGGATCCTCATTTTTTTGTAGATGTTTTGATATAATATTTATATGTTATAGAATGCTATTACAATAGATATTAAATTATTGAATCCTCCAGCTTTTAAACGTAAAAAGGAATACATTTTTAGTCATGCTCAATGAGGCAAGTGTTCTCATAAATTTTTAATTTATGTATTTTTCCTCTATTTGTAGTTTCTTGTTCCTTCCAATAATAAGTCTACCTTGTAGTGCAGACAAATTTATTTATGGATATTTCAGATATTGGAGCTAAATTTTGAACTTTTTTAAATTGATTTTAGCTCCATTTTACCATGTATTTTATGTTTTTGTTGTTACTGTTTGTAATTACATTGTAAATAAACATTAATATTATTATTAATAATAGTATAATTTTATAATGCTGACAAATAAAATACATACACCTGATTTTGTTGTATTTAACAATTCTTAGAATAATGTATACAAATTCTACTCATCTGATGTTATGAAGTAATATTGAACTTTTCATTCGCTATGAATATCTTTTATCATTGAAATTCTTCAAAAAGTAAAAATGGGAATGCTACAAATACACCTTAACGCACGTACAATGTAATTCCTCACTATTACAGCGTAATGCATCTCATTTAATGTACTTTTTACCCGGGATACCCCTCGCTATAAAACTTTATTGTAAACATAAAGGCTGGAAATGAAAACGAGATATGATTTAAGAACGCATTTATGGATAAATTCGTGACATAAATACTGGCGTATGGACCAATTTACTTGAGAATATAACCTCGTCTTGTTGTTTAAACCTACATTTTAGAATAATAAAATTAAATCGCCGACATTGCGATTCTAAAGCCTATACCAGGTAGATCCACTGGATTAGTCCAAGTTTAGTTAAAGTAAAACTCAAAACAGTTAGAAATCTAATAGCGACAAGATCTGTTACGCAAATTTGAAAGCCAAAACATATTTGTATAAAATTCTGTGGTATCGCAAAAAACAAATTAATTCACTGATTGGCAAAAGCTCTTTGTGTCGCAGCTACATGTAGGAGGATTAACGAGAACTACCCAGTTTTCAGTTAAAAGCTGAAAACCCGGAAAGCCATCCAATTTAGAGAATTAAAAATGCCCACACCAAATAAATAGCCACCTCGCGTGTTCCCTCGCAATCAAATGGAATAACGACCATTGCTTTTTACTTACTGTTTTTAAACGAACAATGAGAGCTTATTAATTAGCCAGCAGATAGTTCATTTGTCTTGCCGCTGGCTGCCTGTACTAACTATGAAAAGGTGCATTTTCACAAACCTTCAATAAACACTTTATTTTCCTTTAATATATATATTTTTTAGTATTGTTCCTAGTGTTTAAACAATTATACAATTAAATCGCTAACAAATATAAGGTTCCAGATAAAGTGAATTCTTACATGTATAATTTATTCACAACTCGCCAAAAAAGAAAACTTTAGAGATACAAAGTGGCCATTAGTGTGAGAAAGTAAAATAACTCCCTTGTTATTCATAGTACAGAAAAAAAGTTTATATAAAAGTTGTATAGAATCAAAAAACCTAAAGGACAAAATTAAATTAAAACACACAGGACGATGAGTAAAAACGGGACACGCCAAATATTACATTTTTTCGATGGAACACCCTGATATTTTTAGACATATGGATTTCTGAGAAAATTCTATATATGGCAATATAAACAGTTTAACATTTTAGTGCGGGGTTGCCAAGTTATGTAGAAAATTTTTCGAATTTTTGAAAAAACATGACTTCGAAGAAGTTGTATTAACTTTCAACTACTAACACTTGGAGCAAAAACATTTGACAGAGTTATAGTGAAATGTTAGGCAAAGACTCTTGTATTAGCTAATGTCGATATTTTATACAGAGCATTTTTATAATACGATCATTTTAAGAAAGTTCAAACACGTTTTTCTAAAATTTTTCAAATGGAACTTTATTTTATTGTTCTATTTTATTCACATATCAATCCACTTTTATTAAGTATGTTCTACACTTAAAGTTGTTAGTTTTTAAGATATAGTAACATTTCTGGAAAAAACTAATTTTTATTATTTTCGGTCGTACGAAATGGCTTTAGAAAAACATTTTAGGAAATCAAATTTAAACTTTCCAAAAATGATCGTATTATAATAAAATGCCCTGTATGAAATATCGATATTGGGTAATATTGGAGCCTTTGTCTAACATTTGCCTATACCTTTGTCTAATTATTTTGTTCCAAGTGTTTGTAGCTGAAAGTTAATACAACTTCTTGGAGGTCATGTTTTTTTCCAAAATTCGAAGAATTTTCTACATAACTTGGCAACCCCGCACTAAAATGATAAACTGTGTATATTGCCATATATAGAATTTTCTCGCAAATCCATATGTTAAAAAATATACAGGGTATTCAATTTAAAAAATGTAATATTTGGCGTGTCCCATTTTTACTCACCACCCTGTGTGTATCAAATTAATTTTGTTGTTTATGTTTCTTGATTCTATATAACTTTTATATAAACTTTTTTCTGTATTATGAGTAACAAGGGAGTTATTTTACTTTCTCACACTAATGGCCCACCACAAATTTTCCAAAAAAATCGGAATAGATGCGTCATGAAAAATGGAGTCAATATCGTAAAAATAATTTTTGTAAAATCCTTATAGTTTCCGAGAAAAAAATTATTGAAGTTGTAGTATTTTCAACCTTTACATTGCTGGACTCTTATAGTCTCTAGCGTCATTCGCGTTGTGTGCCATGTGCTCTCTCTACACGTGGTCCCAGGCGATTCCGAATATTGAAATCCAATTTTAGTATTAACGTTTTTGAGATAGTGTTTACATTAGTTTTTCAAGTGTCAAAAATGGTTTACGTGTATAACAACTCGGAATTTATGGATATCGTTTTAATTTATGGTGTAGCAAGATAACATTTGTGTTATAGTGAAGTATTTGTGTTATTGTGTAACAAGACAACATTTTTGTTAGTTCGTAGAAACCAGGTAAGACGGGCTTAAATGTGTTTACGCGTCGGTGGACAAAATTTTGAACAATTGTAACATCAGATACGCCAAATTATTTTATTAATTAATACCACAAATTATTATTAATTAAAAATAACAATGACGGCAAAATCAGTTGAATTTGCTGATATAAGCTAGGTGCTATAAAATTGTATTTATTTCGTGCAGAAGTGTATATTAAATCATTTTCTAACAGCCCTCTTTGATTTTTTTTTACAAAATTGTATTTGTAAGTCCCTTGTATATTAAAAAAAATGTGCTATTCAAAATAGAATCAATATCAACAAAAATTTCTAATAAAATATGCAAATTTCCAGAAAAAAAATGATTGAAGTTATTATACAGGGTGTTTCATCCATTAAGAGAGAGATTAAGAGCTTTGTATGATGATTTGTCGCCTAGTTATCGCTATTCGAAGCAAAAATGACCTTTTGCCTTTGATAATTGATTGCTCGTAAACTAATAATCGTAATAATATTTTAAACAGCTTGTAATATATTTTTTTTAATATTTGATGATGACGATAAATTTATTTAATATACAAGGTGGGTTATTAGTACGTCGCGGAATGTAGGTACAGGTTTTTTTTTTGTATTTTGACATCCACTTATAGGTTTAATAATTAAAGATAGAAAGAAACTTTAAATACAAATGTACGACTTTTCCTTTATTTCATTTGACATCAAAATTTACTGGCATAAAATATATATGTTTAAAATAAAAAAAATCATTAAAAAAAAATTAAAATTCATCCTTATGAAAATAACAAACAACGCTTTTTATAACTAACCTTTACAACAACATAAGGAGAATAACTAAAAACGAAATAACATTAATATACCTACAATTTTTACAAATCAACATGCAAGTGATTGTGATGATACAGTTGAAAATATGTTTCAATTTACTATTAATTGCTTCAAAAACAAATTCAAAATTATCAAGCATTTCGTCCTGTATTTTTTTTCAATGCTTGCAAACTTTCAGGTAAAAAAATATGTCTAAAGGACTGACAATGAGATAGGGGCTGTTTTCTAGCCACCTAAGGTTTCTAATAATATTTTTTAGTGTTCGTTGACGGGATTCTTCCCCCAAAATAAATTTGCCAATATTCCTGAAGAACTTTTGCACATTATTGTTATTTGAATAATACAGTTATTTTTTTAAATTAAAATGGGTTATTCTAATAATGATAAATCCCATGTATTCTTAAAAGAAGTTTCGTTTCCGTCGTTTTTGTCTGATTGTGTGCGAGAGAGATAGAGTTATAGTGTGCGATATAGATAGAGTGACTTTGTCCTCGTAGAGAACTTATATATCTCTCTCTCTCTCTTTGCTGGCTTCAGGAGTCTCCCCAGCAATTTCAGGACACCTAGGGAGGGAACATGGGGTAGAGCGCGTGGCCTTGTTAAGCCTTCGTTATCGATCTGTGATGCCACACAGTATAAGAAAAAAAAATGGTTTTTGCTCGTAACTCGGAAATGGCTGGAAATATAAACAAACCCCTTGGTTCTGAGTAGAGCACTCGGTGGGTGACGCAGAGCGGGGTGTCACAATATATGAAAGAAAAAAGAAACAGTATTTGCTTAGACTCTTAAGTATCAAAAAATCTCCCATGGTGAACAAATAAATCTCCCATGGTGAACGAGTGAAAAACGTCAAAACTCGCATG